>NW_010973132.1:5053839-5076307 GCF_000737465.1 Haliaeetus leucocephalus | reverse complement strand
GGGTTCGCTTCTCGGTGGCTTTTCCTCGGTCAGCCCTGGGGGGAGAGCGGGGCGTGCAAGTTTTTCGGGGCTGAAATGCCAGCCCGGCTGGTCGTAACGCTGGCGGAGAGGTTCCCTGGCCGGCCCGAGCCAGCTGAGCTCGCCCCGCCGGTAACTCCTTTACGGGGGGAACCTCTCGTGGTCGGTACCCGGGGGGTCTCAGAGCCTGCTCTTAAAATTTCTGTATTTTATTGCTTCCCCTCCACCCCGCTCCGGGAGCCCTCTTACTGTAAAAGCGAGCGGAGGAACCGCTGGGTGTCTGCCCGCCCGTTCGTAGCGTTTTGGGGTGAGCCACCCCCCCCCGAAGTTTGGATGAGGAAAGGGAGGCATGGGGGGAGAGTTACCCGTGTTTCTGACTTCAGTCCGGTAGGAATTTTCTCTTTCCCACTTTTGCCGGTCGGCAAACTGCAACCCTGCCACGCTGGGTCAAGTCCCCGCGCTCTAATCGAGATTTATTGCCGCACCAACGCGCTAGTGAGGTACCAGCCCACTGAGATGTGTGGGGTTCATAAACTGTACAGATGAGCATTTAAAGTTTTATCGCAACTTTTGTGTTTAAATGTTGTAGCGAGCGAGCAGACAGCGTTTTCTGACGCATTGTACTTGGGTGGTTTTCTGTGAAGTCTGTGTGGTAATTGTAACTTCTTTTTTTCTCTAGCACTTCTCTCGGCAATTAGTAAGCTCAGCCTGATTACTGCTTGTGTTTCTGTAATAAGAGAAAATTTGAACACAATTAATAGACTCTAGGCACGTATTCCGCTGAATAGCCAGTGGCTACCGAAGCTGCTTGGGCAGAAGCGTGCTGGAGATGGCTGTGTGCCTGGCTGGGTATATGCAAATAGTGAGCGCAGGCTCGCCCTGGATTTTTACTAGTGGGTAAAAAAGTGTGTGGAGTTGTTAACGAGATGTCTTAATTCAAGAGGATGTATCCAGGCGTTTGATGGATTCCACCGGTAAAATGCTTATTTCAGTATTTAGTGCTTTTGTAAGGAGCAGCAGTTGTTCTGTCTCAAAAGTATGCAAACTGAGAGCTAATGATAGGGATGTCATTGGGAGAAATAGGTACGTTCTTCATCTTTTTTCATAATTTGGAGGGAATCTTTCAAATTCGACTGTGTAGCATAACGTACAGATGTGCTTCTTTATCATCTGCTTTCACTGAAGTATTTGTATTGTATGTTAAAATGATTCAAATGTTTGACCCTCCCTGGAAGGCAGTTAATGTTTCTGTGTTTGTCGTGGCTGAGGTACAGCTTTTGTTGGCGTCAGCTAAAATACCATGCGATACAGTTGCCATGAATTTAAGCGTAGCGGGCTGAGAGGGAGAAAGGAAGAGCTTTTAACTTTTCTGAGATATCGCAGACGGAGGAGGGCTCGGGTGGGTGATGCTGACAGTTTCCACGAGAGGGCTTTTCTTGCTGTGCCGTGTCAGCGTGGCTCTTCGGCAGAGCCTTTGGAGCGTCGGTCCCCCCCGGCTCCGCTTGCCTCCTAGATTCGGAGGAGCCAAATGAACTTGGGGGTGGCTTTCGCTCCTGGGGTAGGTATTTCAGATTTCCTTTGTAAATTATGGGGAAATCCCTTTATCCCCCCTGGGGAGGAAGGATAAGGCATCCTGGGAAGAAGACCAGTCTTCTGTTTCCAGGCTCGCTTAAAACTCAGAAAGGGTCCCAGCAACTTAGTTTACCCACAGTGGAAACCGAGAAGGGGCCGAGTGTGTTTTCCACCAAAGAGGAATGGGGTCTGAGTGTTTGCATCCTCGCCTCGGCTGACGGCAACGAAGGACTCTAGCCTGGCGTGATCTCATTTTTGGCTGCTTTCACATGTATTATACTTCTCAGGGTGGGGCTGGGCGAAAGGGAAACGGGAATCATTGTGTGCGTATGAAAATGCTGAGCTATCCTTAAGTCCTTTGCCAAGTTGCCTGTGTGTTGTTTAATTCAAATAATTTCATACACGCAGTGTTGCAGGTCTGTTTTAAAAGGCAGAAACTGTATCTGTAACCAGGAATAATATTGCAGTTCATAAAACATGAGAAACATCTGTTACTGTGACTTCAATTTGTTTCTCTCTCCTTGGAATAACCAAGTTGACAGCTCAGACAGTCAGGTTTAATGTCCTGTGCTAAACCTTTGGTCCTGCGTCCCGTGGCTAATTGTGACTCACAGAATCAATAAACCCAGCTCCTGCTCCGCGGCAGCGGCTCGACGGGGGAGCGGGAAGGGCTTCGAACCACCTCACTGCGTGGAGCCAGTCCCCGACAGCAGACGACGGTGGACAAATTTGGGTTTCCAAAACTAGGTCTATCGTGTGCGCTTGCCGCTTTCGGCGCGGCGGAGCTGGATGGGGTCTTGGCGTTCTCTCAGCATTAGGGCTGAGCAAGTGAGGGAGAGGGTCTGCGCTGCTGTAGGGGTAGTATTTTCCCTCCTAGCACCTTTTATCTTGCCTTAGTCTATCCCAGGTTGAATACTGGAGGCAGCTGAAGCAGAGCCATCTCATGCTTTGATGTGTGTTTACTGGCTCTAGCATCTCATTCTCTTGCCTTTTTTTTCTTTTCAAGTTAGGTTGCTCTCTTCCCATCCCATCTCGCCAGACAAAAAGAATAACAGAGGAGGAAAAAAGTGAATTAAGTGACTTTGTATTTTTGTGAATGGGTTTTCTTGCTTTGCCTCTGCCTTCCTTGCTGCCTTCTGTAAGATCCCTTCATAATTAAAATATTATGACTATCCTTATGGTAGCCCTTCACTTGTGGCAAGGATCCTAATTTGACGTCAATGCAAAAATACTAGTTTCTGGCATAAGGGCAGATGACATTTCATCAGCTAGTGCATGCCCATTTTTATTTTTTTTTTTGTAAACCACAGTGCTAAGACCATATGGGCAGATAATGAGTTTAAGCTGATAAACAGCTTACAGATTTGCCCAAATAAAGGACTTTCTTCCTAGAAAACACGTTTTCCTTTAAAATAAATAATGGAGTTCCTGTGTTTTTATTTAATTATCTTGAGTCCTGTCTGTTCTCACCAGGCTGCAGGAAAACAGACACAACTGCTCCGGGAACAGAAGCTACTGGATTTATGGGGCCATGGGTCTTAGATGAGGAAGGACTTGAAAAGAGAAGTTCAGACGCTACAAAATTGAGGCTTAAGGTATCTAAGTAAGCAGATGGTGGTCCAAGTTGTATTCAGAGAGTTTTGTGAGGTAGCGCGTAGTTCTCGACATCTTGAAGATGAGTCATTGCATGAGGTGGTAGTAGGTCTGAGGTCTGTTTGAGAGCTATAATTAAAACAGATGAATATCTATACTCCTCGCTAATCCTGTGAGGCTGCTGAAGCAGTCCTTGTTTGGGGGTGTTGTTGCAAGATAATCCCTACTTTTGCTTTTTCAAGAGTTTTTGACTAATGTTAGTATGATTTTTTTGTTTGTTTAACTTAATCTGATGACAATAAAATGTGACGGAAAGGTTTTGGATCGATTTTTCTTGGTTTTTGAGAAAAAAACCCCCCACAAGTATTACAGTGAGGGTTGGAAAGTAACTTGCTTTGAGAAGTGGTGGTCTTTAGTTTTCACTTTAAAATAGTGACTCAAAACCAAGTAGTGTATTTGCATGAGAGGGCAAAGCCTGTGTATTTCTCCCCCAAGATGCCTAGGAATGAGCTGTTTGGGATCTGAAATTGCTCATTCCCTTTTAAGCTATTTCCTAGGAGTTGTCTTTTTTTAATTTATTTTTTTCTTGGAAATGATTGTTAATCTTAACTGGAAGTAGCAAATGAAGGAAGAAAAAGGTTGTACAGAAAACTTTCTTAAATTTTTTTTTGTTGTCTGTTCCCTCCCTTTCCACCACTTCTCAGCACTGGGAAGACTACTGGTCTTTAATTGTATTTCGTATGAGGATATGATCCAGGTGTCCAGAGCTTTGCTTTCTGATGGTCACTGCTATCTCATTTGTAATTGATACGACAGCCGAGTTGCATTTGGTGCTACCATTGCTCCTGACTGCACAGTTCAGCATTCCTCTTGTGTCCGTTCTTTCCCCTGCACCATCATTTCTTATTTTCTTTTCACTGCTCTTGCAGTCTTGAGTTTCCAAAACGGTGAATGAGTTATCCTGTCCCTTAGTTCCAGAGGATTCGGGCGAATTCAGTGGCCACCAAATAGTTGATGGGACTTGTGTTTTGGTGTTTTGTTTTTTTTTTTTTTTTTTTTTTAATTGCAGCTCCCCCCACCCTCTTGCCTTGGAGCCCTTAGCAGCTGCTTTGCTATTTATCATTTCTACATTGGTAAAGATCTGTCATGGGCTAATTTAGTATAAATTGCCTGAGACTGAAAGAAGTGGCTAAAGGAAGGCAGTGCATTGATCTTTTTTTGTTAACCACACCAGCTGCTAAACCAGTTTGTCAGCATGTTTTTATTTATTTTTGCACAGATAAGATTTAAAGAAACAAACGATAAAGATGTTTTACTCTTACAAATTGACCCCAAATGGGATTTGCTGCTGCACCTCTGCCACCTTCTGTTCTCTAGCAATGGTCTTGAAGGATTTCTGTTTTCCCAAACTTTATAAGCAGCAGCATGTACCCTAGGGCAGTGGAGCTGTGCTGGACGTGCTGTCCTTCGTTGGTGGTCTTCAGAGCTAGAGGCAGAGAGGCTCAGAATCCTGGGGAGTTTTATATTTCTTATTTTTTTTTTTTTTTTTTGGAGGGGGGCGGGGAATCTGAATTGCCTGTGCAGGTGTCTTGATACCATGCCTAATGTGAATGCTTCATGTTTGGTGGAGTAATATGCAGCAGATACTACATGACAATTGAGAGTATTCATGTAGTGTCAACTTACCCTCACCAAATCAGTTAAAAGAAAACCAAAACCAGTATCTTGTCATTGTCCTCAGAGATGATCGTAGTGGGTTTTTGACTATCACAGGTTTTTAGTATAGGTCTTGTTTCAGCTCAGGATCCCTCCTGTCTGTGTAGTCCCTCCAACAAGGATTCCGACGAGTGGTAAGTCTCTGGGGGTTCTTGTCCTTTGGGGCTTTTTGTGGCCATCAGGATGTTCCCTTTGCTATATATTTACTAGATAAACCTGGTCTGAAATGGAAGTTTACAGCTACTTGAGAAATAAATTGAAAGGTCACTGTAGAAGAGTCAATTCTTAAACCCAAATGAAGTTCAGATTTTTTAGACCAGTGTATCACTTCAGGAAGAGAGAGAGGATGTTTTTGATGAAATAAACAGTGCTGAAACTGAATCTCATCCATGTGTTTGATATTACTTGGTTCTGTGATTATTAAAGGGGCTGCATGATTTTGTGAATTAGGATCTATGTTTGAGTTTGCTCAGCTCAGCTGTTGATCGACTGTGTTTAGTTCATCTCCATTCCTGCCCTTCTGTCTCCCTCATGTAATTGGCGCAGAGCCGTGTTAGAGAGGGACTTTCTTGGGGTGTCTGTGGTGCCTAGTGTGATCTGGCGTCTGCCCCAGCTAGTCTTCTGGAAGCAGTATAACCAGTATCCTCTTTGCTCCTGATGTCTGTGATGTTAGTGTCAGGACAAAAATCTTACAGCGGTTGTTGATCCTGGGGAAGTGGAACTGAACCAAGCTGCTAATGTGAAAAGTCATGTACTATAGCAGAGATAGTAATAGCTCTTATATTCTTTCAGAACTTCTCGCTTGAGTCATAAACAGCTTTAAACACATTTTATGCCATCCCAGATGTCTGGAAAGCCAACAAGCCAGATGAGCGGAATGGGGTATGGGACCATATGGTGACTTGTTGACTGTGGGTCAGTGGCACAGCCTGGCAGGGGCTCAGGAGCTCAGACACCCTGGCTGCAGATTGGCTTGTATATATATCGTGCACAATTACAGTACTGACTGTTTCTGCAGCTCTGCGCTTCTCATAAGGCTCAGCACTGAAATTGTAACGCTAGCAGCTTTTTTTCTCGTGGCCCGATGCCCAGTTTGAAGAAGGGTGATTTTGGTCATGTTGCTAGACATACGTATTTATGGCCCTGTTTCATCTGTTGAATTTAATCTGTTGGGGTATTTCTAACGTTATTATGGAAACAGTTACTATATTTACTCCGTATGAAAAGCTCAGTGTATGACAGTCTATGAGGAGGGAGTTTTACAGTGATAAAGATTGCACTAAATGATGGTGTCTACACTTCTTCAGGAAAAATGGTCTAAATGAGCTGACTGGCAGTTTGCCTGTTCTTGAGTCACGGACCTCACAGGGCAGTGAACTGGAACACGCTATGCTGGGAAAGCATCGACAGGGTTTGTTCTTGGCTCACTTGATGGCACATCTCATTTTTGGGGGAAGCAAAGAGAACCAGATCTTCTTGTACAGAGAGAGTTTATGCCTATACTGGGCTGGTTGCTCAGACTTGCTGAGAACCTGTTTCTCATGGAAGTCTCTGGGACCTGTGGGTACATTTCAGACGAACTTCTAAAAACCTGCTGGTGGAGTAGATGAGATACACTGAATTCCCATATTGCTATTTCGGAATGGGAGTCACTGTTGATGTACTTATTTCTGTAATTATTTGAAAACAGAATGCTTTTTGATGTCAGTCTTGCCGATAGTAATTGATGGGGCTTAATAGTGATAATGTGATGGGTCCACAGTGGACATGTATGAGAAATAATTGAGGTAAAGGATTGAATGTCTCAAAATGCTCTTAAGAGGGGTGGACTTTGGATCTGATGTATTTCTGAAGTGCTGGCCACCCTTTGTTCCTGATAATGTCAGAGGGGATTCTCGGAGCTGCTTAGAATGAGGCGCTTTTGTGTTGATCAACAAAGCTTTTGCTTCAGATGGGAGTAGGGCTGAAGCACAGACATGTAACAATGATCTTCTAGAGTTGCACCAAGCTGTTTTTCAGAATAAGGTACAGGAAGAGCTGAGGGCTAGTTCTGCAAATGCTGGAGGCACAATGCTGGAAGCACCTATAGATCTCTTTGACCTACATTTTGCTTTGGCAGCCTGAGAACTGACAATGTAATACCTTGCTGATGTGATGAATGACTCTGGGTTCGCAGTCTTGAAAAAAGACCTTCCAAACTGATAAGGACTTCAGCTTACAGTGATGCTTTGCCAATTAAAAAATTATTCTCTTCTTTTAAATATTAAGAGAAGCATCAGTCAGGAACAACAGTCTGATGAGACTAAGACAGAACAGGGCTTCCCAGAGACTGGTTGGATTAAAAGGTTTTTTTGTTTTGTTTTGTGTCTTTTTTTCTTTCTTTTTCTTTTTCCCTTCTCTCCTCACTGTGCTGAAAGGAGCAAAAGGTTTCATGCTTTGCATTTTGCGCGTTCATATTTCGATACTGCAGTGGGGAGGGCTTGGCAGGAGAAGAGTCAGAGTTTAGTTTAAAAACGTTAATTTTCTTAATGCTGCTGCAGATAGTTCCAAGTTTCAGTTGGTGGTGGATTTCTTGTAGTGTTTCTGTAACGTGACGCTCTTTGGCAACAGCTTCGAAGCTCTGCACTAGCCTTGGGGAGCAGAGGGCATTGGGAGGGGGGTTGGACTCTCGCTCCCAAGTCCCATCACCGATCTTACTGCTCAGAGCTGAGAGGTGCAAATGCCAGCGTCACTAACATTGGCCCGCTGTAGAGCCTCTTTGGCTCTGGGAGAGTTGCGTTGCTTTTCTGAGCATCTGTTTCACCAGCTGTGAAGATGGAGACAGTACCCTCAGCATGTGGGTATGATGAACGTTCTTGTTAGCTAATCTCGGTAAAGTGCATTGGAACGGTGAAGCGTGATGGGTTGTTGTTTGAAAGTGTGAAGGTGTAAAATGGTGTAAGCCACAAGCTCGCATCTTTGTTAGGGAAGAGAAGTACCAACTGCGAGTCCTTCTGGGGCAACAGGGGCAAAAGGTTTGTGGGAAGGAAGAGGAATTTGCTTGTGGCGGAGGACCTGAGTGAGAATTGTGCCACGTTCTAGCCTTTTACACAAGGTCTAAATGGATTTACTTGGAGCTTTGTAAAGTGTCTGTCCGGGGCTGGATTTTGCCCTCATACCACAGGGTGATGCAGTTGCATTTCCTTTTGTTGTTTTTCCAGTCCTGCCCTCCACAATCTTGCTTTTTATGATCAAAGCTCCATTCTTTAAAGATATGTCAATGCCTTGTAATAATGCTCAGAAGATCCCCTATGGGGAACAGTTCTGATTAGACTCTGAGGAATTCTTTAATTCTCTTCATACTTCTTACTATTAGGAACATCTTGTTGATAAAAGGTGTGGCTTTTTTTCCCCTTGCTGTTACTACTTCTTCTTTGGCTCCCCTCCTCCCCAGACGCTATGCTGATTCTTTATGCTCTCTTGGTGTCTCGTCTTATATAAACTTGGTTACTTGGTTCTTGCTTTCAGTTCATTCTTTTATCTTCTAGAGCACTCAATGAATGCTTAAAAATAATAAATATTAATAATAGGGCTCTTTGAACCAGCAGGTTCTTTGCTGCTTAAGCTCACCTCTTCCTGCTGCTTATCCCCTATTAAAAGTTGCTATAATCTGCAGATTGTAGCTGTAATAACTTCTGTAGCAGTGGCTGGGTTTGTGACAAGCGTAGGATTATAGCTCCAGGTGGGGAAGTGGCAGCAGGAGCAGAGATCCTCAAAGGCACAAAGATGTTGTTTCAATTGAAATATTCTTAGCAATAAAGGAAGAGAAGCCAAAAAATTTAGTGTGGGAATCGAGCTATTTATCTAAATAGTCCTTCTTACACAGGTTTCCACGAAGTGTCGGTGACCTACATAGGATAATCCTGTATTGCACATAAAATCCTGTGTTTAGAAGGGGGAAAGCATTCTTTCCGTCTGTCTCTATCCCAGCTGAAACCAGGACACTGGAGAACATAGTGTATGAAAGCTGTGCTTTTGGAGATGCTTTCAAGCTAATTCATAGGAAGTGTTTTAAATCAGCAAGACAAACTCTGAGATACATCTGTGGTATTACTGTATGTTTTCTTTTAATTCTGCCTGCAGACAGGTTTACTTCTCCTTAGAGCTACAGAAGAAAAAGATGCTGTCTGCCCCAGTGCGTAAAGTTGTCCACATAACGTACAGGCCAGGCTCCAAAGCTTTCACCACACACGTACGTACACGTGCATGCTCGTTTGGACATCGGCAGCATTTTTACTGTCTCGGATCACACGCACAGACTGAGGAATGAATAAAGTAAATAGGAATGGAGTGTGTGAGGTTTTCCCACCACACCTCCTTTCCTCTGTTTAACAATACAAGCTGCTGGTTTAGGAGAAGAGGAGAGAATCCTGAGGTGTCAGGGCAAACTTCAGGAAACCTTATTTGTTTCTTCTACACAGTGTTGGCTTGGCCCTACTTAGGGGAGGCGAGCTGTTCCTAAGCACAACCTCTGTTGGGTGGGTTGCTTCCAGGCTTATGTCTTCGGCAGAAACCACACTAGTTACTACTTGGGGCTAAGACTGGCTGGGAGTTTTTCAAGGAAACAATTTGCCTGCAGAAAATGCTGATTTATTAAAACCAGTACTGCTTTGTGGGAAAGGGTTGGTCTCCACTCAGTTCTCCTTGGGTGAATTTCTTGCGTTTGGGATAGAATTTCTTAGTCAAAACTGAGATGCTGGTTAGGAGCCAAGTGGTTTGGGTTTTTCACCTATGCTGTCACAAATCCAAAACAGGGTCCTGAAAGCAGGTTTCCTACGTGCCAGAAATGCACGTCCTAACCGCAGCACTGCTGTTCTAGAGCACAAGGATTTTTGCATGAAGCATTCCAAGGTGGATTCCAAACCTTCATCCCTGTGCGAAATGAAAAAATATTTTAAGCCTCAAACAATGTGGTGGGATGAGAAACTAAGTTCCCATCCAGGTGTCCTTGGGTCTCCCTCAGTGGCCTTGCTGTCTTTCCTCACCGGTTCTGCAGGTTTGGGTCTCCCTGGATGCGCTCTTCCCGGGGCGGAGCGAAGCAAAGAATCTCTGGAGACCTTGGCAAAATAGTCAGCGTGTCAGTCATGGGAGGGGAGCGACTGACCCTGAAGCACTGCCGGTGTATTTTGGCAGGGTCAAGGCTATACAAGGCTATATAGCTCCTAAACCCCTGCTTTCTCTGAGGAATATTATTAGAAAAGCACCTTAAGCAGCCAAGGAAAATATAGCTGAATACTGCTGATATGTTTGTGCCTGGGCCATTATTGTTGGGCAGGGTAGGAAAAAATAATGCTTAGGGCAAGAGAGGAGCTTCTTGGAACAGGATGAAACATTCTCCTGCTGGTTTGATTGCAGCGAGCTCAGCAAAGGCAGGGGTAACACATGGTTTCAGAAATAGGCTTGCTTCTTCCAATTTTTTCTCTCCCCCCGTTTTATGGAGGGGAGAGGAAAGTGGTCTTCTCTTCATCCTTTCTTAGTTCTCCTTGGAGAGTGAGGAGATAAGAAGAAAGCCAGGAGGGGATCTCAGATAACCTACGTGTGTGCTTAGCCGGGGCATTTGTTCTCTGTGGTCGCTCTCGGCATCATTAAAGACCCTGGATCTGGTTATTCCAGGGCAGCTCAGCCACCTGAATCCTGATGTGCTGCTTGGCTGCCGAGGGGAGCTTTCAGGAGCTGCCTCTGTTCTAAAAGGTGGGATTGCAAAATTGAAGTGCACACTCCAGTTCTGATTGTACGAGAATGTTACTCTGCCTTTACTTTGCATTTTGCCCCCCCTGCTTTTAAAAAAGGGGAGGAAAAAAAAAAAGGCTGGGGGTTGAAGCTTCATTAGTGCACAGGCAAAGACAAAATGCTTCTCTTAAAGGCAAAACATTCTGGGCTCTCGCTGTGTATTTGAGGTTTAAATAATGGGAGTTTTCTGTTTCCGAGAAGCCAAGTGCATCCTCAGATGGTCTCTGTTAACCTGTTTTAAGATGACCTTTGTTCATCTTGTGGTAGGTGAGGAGTCTGAGCTTGCCTTTTTGGTTTCACCCCTCCTTCTCCTTCAAGTTAAGGTAGGAGGCACGAGGTGTGTTTGTAGCGCACAGAAGCACGGGGTACCAGAAGGCCTGAGCTGGTGGAAACTAGAACCGGGATCTCCATACAGCTCTGTTGGGTGCAGCACAGGGGAATCCACAACACACCGTCAGCTCTGGAAATCGTATCGTGTCAAAGCACTCCTGGACGTGAGATGCGCTTCGATGTGTCTGCGCCCAGGGCAGAGATGCAGACCCCAGATACGGAGTGTGTGAAGGAACAAATAAAAACACCCTAAGCCTTGCTTCTGTGGTTTTTTTGGTGATAAAAAGGCAATACTTATTTTCAAATATTAGATGACAGTAATATTTTAATATGTTTTCACAAAAAAATTGATCTGCATGCCCCAGCTGTTCCCCGAGATTGACTTGCAAAATCCTTTCTGTGGCTGGAGCTGCATTGTGCGCTTCAACGTTGCAGACTAGGACGGGTCATTTAAAACTGAAGGAGCCCCAGAGAAGCCATGTACTGGATCTGTTTCTCTTAGCATCCTACAAGATTACACCTGTAGACTGGCCTTTAACATGAAGCTGCAATCTTCAGCTGTAATCTTCGATTCTTTATGAAGTGCAACAGTATGGAGTGGGACCAAACATTGATTTTTTGAATGGACTATGATTAAATGTAAGGGCACCTGAGTCTGGCTATCTTGCAGAGTAGGTAACTCTGCATGGACAAGATTTGTCTCTTCCCTCCCTTTTCCTATTCTACTGTCCCTGAGCTTTTTTCCTTGTGAAGAATTCTGCAAGGATTTGTCCAGATACACTATTGTTTAGCAAGGAGGTGGTGAAACAGATACAGTTGTTGAAACCGATGATAAGGTAATTTTCTCACCCTTCCAATATCTGTAAATGCGTTCGAAAGAGAATTCGCATTGCTAGTAGCATTTGTTTTTGTGTGTGTACTGTTGATGTAAATCAGAGATTGACTGGTGGATAACAAAACAGGGCAGTGCCTGAGCGAACAGATTGGGCAGGCATCTGAACTATCCATGTACTAGCCCACCAGAATGAGTCTGTTGCTCAGAAATTTTCTGGCAGATGTAGCCTCTCTATGTTGTGTGTCAGTGATTATCTACCACTTGTTTATTGCGTTTGTGTGGTCCATGTTATCTGAACATCTCACAGTTGCAAATGGATTGTATCTTTGTAGCACCTTTTCGAGGCAGAGAATCCTGTTTACCAATTCCCATTTTACTGATGGAAGTGAAATCTAAATGACTTGCCAAGGGTGTCGTGGGAAACTTAGAATGGACTAGAAAATAAGAGATCTTGCTTTTAAGGAAAAGCCAGAGTTACTCTTTCTTCCTTCACCGTACCCACCCAAATTTTCCTCCCAGAAAAGGCGTCTCGGGTTTAAAAAACAGGGAGGGAATATTTCCTGTATTATAGGAAGATTTTTCCCAGCTAAATAAATGGCTTTCTTTTCTGTTCTTTTGGAGCCAAATGTCCCATATAGCTCAATGATACGTTGTTAAGGCCTTCTCTTCTTTTGACTGTGTTAACTGTGCATTTACTAAATTTGAATATAACAGCTTTTTCTCTGTAGATGAAGCTCGGTTTGGGTTTTTCTTTTTTGGGGGGCAGGGGGGAAAGGGTGGGTTGGCTGGTTGTTTCTCATAGGGAAACAAAGATCTTCTGCAGTTTTGGAAGGACTGGGGGGAGGAGGGGAATTTCTACCTCAGCCAAAATAGTCAGTATTTTGTGGTTTAGGATATTCATTAGAGTGTGGGAAACGACAGGTCACAGCCCTGGGATCTGAACCTCCTTTTTCCACATGCTACTGCAATGCACTCATGGCTACTCTTGCCTTCTTTTGAATGCCAACTTATGATCTGTTAAACTTTCTTAGAAGTGTGCACAGGTTTATAACAAGCATTTTCCTTTCAGCAGACTGGCTTTTTCAGACTGTTTGCCCCCCAAAAAAGTGTTTGCAGAGAGGATCTAATCAGACCTAATAGTCCTTAACAAGTTAGTGACTCCTCGAGTCCTGCCATTTAGTGGTATCTGAGGAGTGATGTGGTCCTGAAGCATTTGCCTGTTTTCACTGCAGCAATCCTAATCAAAGCCATGAAATGAGATGGCTGCTTTCTCCTCCCTGAGGCACTCCTGGGCGCTTCCTTGAGAAAGCGATTTGCTTTGGAGTTGTTAAAAAGGCACACGCTGTAACCCCCCCCCCAAAAAAAAACCCCAAAAAACCCCAACCAAAAAACTTCCCAGATGCAGGTGTGGAGCTGCCGAGTATTAATGCCAATTGTGCAGTTCAAAATCACAGCTTTGTTCTTGAGATTGTAATAGTGTTAAAAAAAATCAGCCTTGATCTTGATGAGAGCTCAAGTCCCTGAGCTTGTGTTGAATCAGGGTCAAGGTTTTTAATTTGTTCGTTCTTCGGAGATGCTGAGTACCTTCCGTGGCAGCTGAAATTAGCGGGGGTTGTGTGTGTTCAGCGTTTTGGAAGGAAAACAGTGCGTGCATGTGTTGTGAGCTGCAATGCACAGAAGCCAGGATCTCTAGGGGGGCTGCGGTATCTAAGATGATGCCCCTATAGTTGTTTCTTAATTAAACCCCAGACACTTTACATGGCTTCTCTTGAACTTCAGGACTGCTTTTCTTGAGCATATTTGAGACTTCTAGCCTGGCAACTCCTTGGAGCTTTCTGTTAAGGTATTAAGGGGAGGAAAACCAGTTGGTTGCCTCAAGCTGAGGAGGATATGCTAGACTTGAAGGATTATCTCAGTGCAATGAATTTTAAAGACTTTTTGCTATACATGTGTGGAAAGCTATCAAAATGCTAATGGTTCTGCTGTCTTTTTTAACCCTTTCAACATACGGTGCTGTTGGAGGGGAGGCAACGATAATGTTATTCAACTGCAAAAGGACAGTCCAGCCAGAAATTAAGTTTTAAGTAGCTTTTCATCTGTTAGCCACAACTTCTCCCAGCGATAAGGAAGAATGATGCACCCATCGCTTGGACAGACCAATTCTGTATGCTCAGTTGAGCTCATCTGCAGGTGTGGTATAGGTCAGGTACTCCCTGCAACCAGCATCCTACAGGAAAGGCTGGCATGGGGCTGAGGAGCTCCCGGCCCTTCCCCCAGAAAAAGTGCAGTCGGAACCAGGTTGCTGTAGCTGGGTGAACTTCTGTTCCATTTATTTAGGTTTTTGGCTGAGATTTTTGACGTGTTAGGAGTATCTCTTTCAACCCTACAGAGATTCTGTTAATGTTCTGCTTTGGAGCCAGGTAAATACTTGGATAACTGGCGATATAAATAACAGAAATTGTGAGTGTTATTAAACCCATGAGGCTCAGTCATTCCTTTAGCTGTCTCTGAACTATCGTAGAGCAATGGGTCTGTCTGTGCTTATCTTTTTAATCAGGACTAGCCAGGCAATTTCAGCCCCCAGGAGAGCCCAAATCACTCAGCTGCAGGGTTATCTTTGCCATTAAGGTTGTGGCTTTCAGGTTTCAATCAACTTTCAAAGTTTTGTTTTGTTTTTTTTTTTTTAAGGCATATTTACCGTTAAATATTAGCTGCTAGCTTATTTCATATCTTCAGAGGATCAGTGTTTTCCATTTTGCAGCTGAAGAGTATGGTTGCCAACACGTACAACCTGGGGGCAGGAGCAAGGGCAGGCGGTATAGAAAGGGTTGCTGCAGGGATCAGTTTGGGGTTGGTATGAGGAGGACACCAGATGAAGCAATGTAAAGGGACCGGATAGCAGTGAGGTACTGTGGAATAAGCTTTTCCTTTCTCATTCAGCATGAGTATGATGAGGTATTGCTTTGCTTGGGGCATCCCAAGCTAGATTGGATAGGACTGGGGAAATTGGATAAGCTGGGGAAATCAGCTTTAGGGAAAATTGTTTCAACTTGCATTGGACTAAATGGTATGAAGATATGGCTTGGTGCATAGTGCACTAAGCATTGGGGTACTTGAGACGTCTAGTATGTGTGTTGACCATGATTTCCTGTGTGGCTTTTGGCAAATGTATTATTTTGAGAGACTGTGTGTGTGTATTTATATATTTCGCAGAAGGAATAGATATTCTCCCCCGCCCCGCCTTGTTTTTTTCCCAGCACAGACAGTTACAGTCGGCTTGTCAAGCTCATGTGTACTTAAAGGCTGTTTTCGGTGGACTCTTCTCTCTCTGACTCTTATATTTCTCAATGGGTGGCTTTAGGTATTACAAACAATGCCTTTTAATTAGAAATGATTCTTCCTGAAATGTTTGTGATCATTGGAAAAAAATCTTGTTACCTTTTTCTAACTTAGAGTTACTTGTTTTCTTGCATACAGTATATTTTGCTTAATCTTGAAAATTTCAGATTGAGTGCATATAGATGGCTCTTACTGTGTCTGTCCATAGTTGTTTTGAAGAGAAAAATCTTAAACTGTGCAACTGCTTTGCAGTTTCTGTGTGTTTTTTTGCGTGTGTAAAGAGAAGGGAGCCTGAGCTGCATCCTTCCATGACAACCCCTTCTTCCATACTAGAAGATGAAGGTATTGGCAGTGGGAAAAGTAGGATTTACAGAGGAGCATGTGTACACGACATGCCAACCTCACTTCTGTGATTAAGCACGCAGTTAGTCTCTGCAGATTAAACACAAATGCAAAACAAAATGCTTTACTATTTATGAAGAAACATGCCATTTAGAGTTGGGCTTTTGAATGAGCCTGTGAAGCAAGTTGCTGGGCTGGCCAAAGGTGTAGTGCGATATGTGGTGTGGTCTGTGAAGGGTGTTGGTTGGAAGGGAATGGGTCACCCTCTTCGACAGAAAGCAGTGCAGGTGTTCGTTTTATTTAGGGTTGCCTTGAGAGAGTAATTCTTGTGCGGAACGGAATAGGAATCTCTAGCTACTTCCTCTTATTTTTTTAATTGCCTGCCTAATTTAAAAGCCCTAATTCTCCTTTCTGTTGACTGAATGAGGAAAGAAGGGGTGCTGAAATACTGAAGGGGTGCTGAAATGCTGATTGTCAGAAACCGCAGCCTAAAACTTCCAAGTTGCCATCCCACAGCTGTTGGTCTCGTTTCTGCATACTAGTCTGTGAGAAGGGTTGTAGGAGATCCAGCCCATGACAGTAAACAGGGAACGTTCCCTGTTTGCTCAGACAGGAGGTATTTGTACTCTCCTATCAGAGAAATAGAGGTTTGGCGTATTGGAGTTGTCATGCTCCGAGAGATTTCACTCTTCATTGCAGCACGAATTATTTCCACCAGGAAGCTTTGTAGTTCCAGATTCCCAAGACTGAAGACACCTTGCCCCAGGATATGTACCAGCATGATGGGTAGGACACCTTCTGGGAAAGGGTTCAAATACTGGCTTGAAGTTAGGCAAAAGGAGTATATGAACCAGTCTGCAGTATTCCAGAAGCCAGGCACTCAGTCAAATTACCAGCTGTTGGATGAGCTGTGGTTGTTGTCCATGTGTGTGGTCTTAGCCCATGGCAAATGAAAGGTAATGCAATTTAGCTGAACTGTATCATTGCTAAATTAAATTATCTCACATCAGCTGCAGGGGATGAACGTGCATATGGAGAGCTACCACAGCTCAGTTGGTGTACAGCCTACTGTGACTCCAGTGTACCGTAACTTTATTGGGGCCTCCACTTGAGCGTCCTGGTGAGCGAGCAATAGGTAGTAGCCAGTTGCAAGGAGAAGGAAGATCTAGTTGTGCCTCCAATTAGAGAATATTGTCCCTAAATCTCATAAGATTTTTACTTTGGGAGTTCAGGCTGCTTGCTGAGTTTGGGGTTGATGGAAACAGAGGTTTTCAGCAATTAGTGTACCTACTTATAAAAAAAAAAAGCTTGCCTTTTCCAGCAGATGCTGACTGCCTTGCCAGTAGGGAGGTCCTCTTGCCTGTAACAGGCACCGGTGCCAAACACATTTTTGTTCTCTTGGGAATGTATTTCCTGGAAGGTTCCTTTCATCTGTGGTGAATTCTTGTGCTTTAAACACAGGAAACGTTACTGGAGTTTTTCCAAATATCTGTGAGAACTTTTTAAACTGAATTAAAATTGTCCCATTTGATAGGAGACCAAGCAGCAGTCTATCCTCATCTTCAGTTGCTTTGACTCCAGGATCAGTACCTTGCCTAGGAATGCAAGGAGGTACTGAATGACCTGATGTTGCCCATGGATGATTCAGCAAGCCTTGGTAGCCTGGAGCCATCCCCAATTTGGCTGCCATAATGGGATTTGAAAGGGAATTGGTGTAAAATGAAGTTGGAAAGGACATAGGATGGCACTTTGGCTCCCCTGCCTTTACAATAGGAAGAGCTAGCTGTTAGCAAAACCTTTCGTAGCGAGCCGGTGTCAGACTTGCGGAGACCAAGAATTGCAGGAGGTGCCTTTGCTCTGGTGGGCAGTGGGAAGACCTCGTCTTGGTCTAACCCGATCCCCAGGGACTCAGTGGCCGAGGATGGCGAGGTGGGCCATGCTGGCTTCAGAACCTCTCTTTGTAGAGGGGAACGAGGGCTCACTCAGAGGAAATGTTGAATCTTTTGCCCCCCAAAACTTATCTTGGCAGAGTGAACGTGACCATGGTGATGGGCAGTGCTTTCTACAGTCTCAGCGGTTATCATCAGAGCGGTTCGGTACTGGTGATGTGACACTGGCAGCACCACTGCAGCATTATGGGGTCAGGGTCACAGATGTTTCTATGTCCTTGTGATTTGGCTACGCATCCTGTTTTCTTCTAAGCCAAGGCTGAAATCTCCTGTTATTGGCTGCTAAAAGCTTTTAGGCTGGAAGTTGTCCCGTTCCCATCATCTCCCGGAAATCATTCCAGCTTGGCCCACTCTTTTCCCCAGCTCCAGTCTTTCTCCTTTATTGGGATTTTCTGGAAACCAAGGTCAGAATGTATTTCTTAAACATACATGAGGTTTAGCATCTGTTGTTTGTGATACAGATCATTGCACATGGAAGAATGCATATGCAAGTTCATGCACAGCCAGCTTTCACTGCACAATGAAGATGTGGTTAAATGGGAATTAGGATTAATACTGGATTTAAGATTCTCGTAGTTGGCTGGTAATAACCTAATCTCCTCAAAGGCTGCAGGCAGGCTGGCAGCATTCGGCTCAAGGCCGTTGTTGTTTGCAAAACCTGAAAGAAATTGAATTTTGATACTAAGAGCACTTTAATCAGAGCCTTTCAAGATAGTATATGCTCTTCCCATCCCTATCTCAAATGCAGCCTTTTAATTTCTTTAATGTATGACAGTCACCTAGGCTTCTAAGTCTGACGGGTGTTTGACAGTAATATTTTTCATTTCCTTTTGTAAGAGCTTAGGGATTCTGACTGATTTTAGAAATGTATAAATTGCATTCTGAAAGTTGATATACCAAAGCCTCTGTATAGGCAGAGTGAGGTGTGTCCATGCAGGGCAGCAAGCACTCCCCAGTTTAAAGTGTTCAGAGTGCTAAATGTCCTTCAGGTAAGGAGGCTCAAGAGGCCACAGAAGCGTGGAGCTCCTTGGTGTGATGTGGTCAGTTCAGTCCAGTCTGGTTCGATTGTTGCTGTGGTAGAGATGACCGGTGAGAAATGCGTTGGTGAGTCTGTGCAGGTCATAAAATGAATCACTGTGTTTCACATCAAGGCCCGTGTTGGAAGACAACATGTTTTAAGGCGAATTGTTCTTGCTTCTCCTGTTTACTGTGGCTGCAATACAGTTTTCTCTGTACCTGTGTCTACTACAGCCAGACATTTAGTTCTCCAAACAACTTGTATCTTCAATTAGTTCTTGATTAAGGTAGAGTTTATGCAGGCTTAGACCTGCATTCTCAAACAGGACAGAGGTGTAAAGTTTACCTATATATCTACTTTTGATTCCTTGTTTCCAGCCTTCTCTTGGACAGCAGTTTTGATTAGTTCTGCCCAAACTTTGAGAGCTGTCCTTTGCAAAACGTTTTTCTATCTATCTGCCTCACTGCTAGCGGTAGTCTGGCAAAGTGACCGTGCTTACTCTGCTTTTCCTTTGTTTTAAATCAACAGCCCATCCTGTGGATGAGCCTCCTTTGGAGAGGGTATCAAAGGTCTCTATAGTATGACGATGTATGCCACTGTCAGTCAAAGTCTCTATCTGAGCCACTGAGGCTGGAAAGAGCAGAGACTTACCGACTAGATTTGAGAGGAAAGCTTGTCCTGATGCTGCTGATACAATTCAATATCCGTGTTGCCAAAAAGAAAATGACTTGTCTGAAGAGGTGATGATTAAGTGCCTTTATCTAGACCTGAATCCACTCTATCAATCTGTTTTTTTCTTAAGCCTACTTCTTCAGCCCTCACCTCGATGGATTTCTTTTGATTGTTTTTCTGCTGCTTTTGTGTTGGTCCTCCTTGCTAAGGTTGTCTTTCCTCTCACTGTCGCCTTGTGTAGAACCTGTTATCAAATAATCCTATTAATCTTCTTAGATAATCTTTAAAACACTTACCATCAAGCAGGACATTTTTTCTGCAGTATGAAGTCTCCTTGCGTGCCTTAAGTCACCTGGCTCTCAGGTTGTGAAATTGAGAGATGCACTGAAGTTTTGCCTTCCCAAGGCTCAGAGACCACGTGATGACTTGATTAAGATTTGAGAGACAGTGATTTTATTTAATTTATTATTGCAAATGTCTGTGCCCCCATTGTTCTCAGAGAATAAGAGAGCGTCAGAAACATTAGGTCAATTGGAATTCAGATCTCTGCAGAGGCTCACAAGTCCCTTAATGCACAAGTTTGTTGAAGGCAGGTTAAATGGGAAAGTTTCTGTTTTCGTTCGTGTTCTGTTTTCAGAAGCCATAAGCCAGGAATATCTTTGGTCTTTCAGCTCCATTTCTTCTCTTCCACAGAGATTAATGGTAAGGAAAAGTGGATAGAGAGGGAACGCAGATGAGTCTGGCACCCAGCAGCAAAGGTTAGTAGAGAGACACGTGAACTGTACCAGCACAAGAAGGTTTGTTTTGGTTAGCGAAAAGCATCCAACTTTCACTGACTCTAAGAGACCTTAGCTGTCTGCAGGAGCCAAAGAGCTCGGTTTAAGGCACGCAACAATTCATGGAAGTGCCTCGTAAGCGTCATACAAGTGTTGCTTTGTTCGGTATTACGACTGGTTGGAGGTTTTGGTCTGTGGCTCTTCTGGTGTGTGGTGGGAGGTGGCAAAGACTGGTTAGAACAACACTGTGTAATGAGACGGTGCCATGCTGGGTGAGGCCTGGCAGGGATGAAGCTCAGTGATTTCTAAGCCTGTAAAAATCCAGGAAAGCATGCATTAATGCTATTGCTCGCTGTTCTAGCCTCTAGCAAGCAGATAGGGAGCTATTAAACCCCTCTGAACAACATTAGGGATGGGAGGGAATATCTGTGTAGCTTCAGCTTTTGTCAGAACAAGCACAGTGATAGTGTTTAAATGAAGAAACGACGACCAAACAGAACAAAAAAACAAACCAACAGCAACAACAACAAAACCCTCTCACACATCAGCATGAGACTTCAAGAGGACTCGGGCTGTCACGCTGGCTGGTTTGAACTGTGCAGCTATTAGTGGGGAAAAAAGCAGCATGCTGACCTGGGCATTAGCCAGTAGGTGCCTCCTGCCACTTAGGTTAAGCGGTCCTTGGAG
The DNA here is from genome assembly GCF_000737465.1 of Haliaeetus leucocephalus. Lineage (NCBI taxonomy): Eukaryota > Metazoa > Chordata > Aves > Accipitriformes > Accipitridae > Haliaeetus > Haliaeetus leucocephalus. The sequence continues at coordinate 5,055,691 of NW_010973132.1, read as the reverse complement.
TTGAGGAATTTTTGATGGCTGGTTTGGCCAAAGCCTTGGTATTACAAAAAAGAAGTTGTGCTGTATCTGCTTTGTAATAGCTGGTAGAGATGTATGGGTGAGTAAGCTGCTGTCACGCTCATAGCACCGTAGAGAGCCCAGAGTGATGGAAAATGTGTCTTACGAATGCTCGGTGGCAATTTCTTATTTTTCCTTCAACTGAGTCAACTCTGTGCTCAGCAGTGAGGCTGACAGAGGCCCTTCACCAGCACTTGAAGCTGTACTTCAAAGCTATAACTCTGCTCAGAGCAGGTCTAACCGATGATGCTGTGCTTTTCCAAGCATTTGCAGCCTTGCCTGTGGAAGGCCAGCCAACGCCACCGCAGCCAGTCCAGCTCCACCAACACTTTTTCTTTCAAGATTTCCCAACCGCGTCCGGGAACGCACAGCCCCTGCGCTCCGCTGTGCCCCGGCCAGCTCCGTGTTTTGATGCGGACGACCGCGGTGGGATGATCTGTAAACATCGCTGCGTCTTCTGATGGCGAACGCATGCAAGCTGCTTGCGCAGCGTTGCTCGTTCATCCCCCCCCGCGCCCCCCCTGCGAGCTCAGCTGCTGCTTTATCGCTCCTGATAAGCGGGTGTGTGATCCGAGGCAGAGCCATCAGCCAGAACCGAAGGCAGGCAGGAGTCCCACGTGCATAGTTTGGGGGCAGCTTGGTTTCTTTTCTGATAAGCCCGTGCCTCTTGCGGCAGTACAGTGCACACTCCTTTTAAACCGCAATCATAATCCTCTTTGCAGCCAGCGCTGCTATCCCCACAGGAAGCATTAGCAATATCACAAAGTGCGGAGACTTCATTGTTTTCCCTTAATCTGCAAAGGGAGCTAGACAAGACAGAGGAAACTTTAACCTATTCCGTGCCTCAGTGGTAAATAATTAGTTTTTTACTGAGCGGGAGAATGGGGGAAGCCTCTTAGTTAAGATAAAGTAAGCGCAAGGCTCACAGGCTTATCTTGCTCTGTGGAATTCAGGAAAGGACGTGTCCTTGAATTCGCCTGTCTGGCGTGCCCTGTTTTTGTGTTTGGGAGAAATGAGTCTATTAGAGCTGCCCTAAGTGATTGCTGGGTATGAGGCACCTCTTGCCAGGAAATGCGGTAGCTGTGCTTTTGTTTAAGGACCTTGAACAAAAGGCTCTGGATGCTTAATAATGTGCAAATTTGGGTGGGTGGGATATGGAGAAGGTTAATAGGGCAGACTAACAGAGGAGGAGCTGCGCTTGGGGAGAGGAGGAGAGGAACGCCGAGGACATGGCAGCAGGCAGAGGGAAGTCGAAGAGGAAAAGCAGCCCCTTTTTGCCGTCTTAAAGTTAACTTAGTCGCCACTGACAATTTTGGGGGTAAGTGCAAGCTGTGTCTGCTGAAATAGCGGTATTTCCAGCCGCGGCAGCGTGAGAGGGCAACTCCAAGAGGTTTTGGTGCGCAAGCCTGCGTGCCGTGTAAGTGCTGTCTGGACCCCAACCCATCACAAGGGGGGACTTGCTGTGGGAGCGCTCCTGGGTCAGAATTCACTTTGGGTCAACGCTTTTACGATCACAAAACTTAAGCGGGGCGAGGGGGCTGCCCTGGCACAAATCCCGTCCGGTGAACGGTCCGCTCACGCGTGTGCTGTGCCTGTGGAAGTCCTTTAATCCAAACATGACAAGAGCAAAGAAGCAAAACAAAAGCCTCTCAAAAATAGCATGAGATAAGGATCTGGAGAATTTGCTTTTTATTTCTTTCAAGAGTCCCTGGAGACTTCTTCTTTTAAGGGAAGAAATGTAGCTTTCAAGGTTGAGCCTTTTTTTTTTCTCCCCCCCCCCCCCCCCTTTTTTTTA
>NW_010973132.1:4930349-5053829 GCF_000737465.1 Haliaeetus leucocephalus | reverse complement strand
GGGGTGCCTTTTTTTTTCTCCCCCCCCCCCCCCTCCTTTTTCTTCAGACTTCAAAGGCAGTCAGCTGAGAGCTTCTTAGGAATGTTACATCTGTTCAGAGTAAACGTGGATCAGAGGGAATGCACTTTTTCCTCTTCCAAAGTGTCTGAAATTTGTACACAAATTTTCTTGGGAGTGCGGTAAACAAGACACAACCTCAGCGGGGATGGATGGTGCGCAGTAGCAGAGGGTGGAAAGCCAGCAAGTGGGAGTAGTTTTCTGCAGAGGCATTTAGTTGAAACACAAGTTTTATTTTCTTAATAGAAAACGTTTTAATGTTTGTGCCTTTAAACAAAATTGATTTGGAAATTGAAACCGAACAAATGGACTGAAATGTGAACTCCTAATTCCTGCCTGCTCCTCCTCAAACTCTTAGCTTCTGCTAGCTTTGTACCTGCTGACACATAGTCTTTTCTTTTTATTAAATAGCTAGTCCTTTTGCTTTCAGTCTTAATCTACATGTATCAAACAGTGAAATCAAACCGTTTTGCTTTCTGACTCCTAACGCTTAACTACCGTTCCTTTACCAGCCGATCCAAAGCCTATTGGCAGTGGAGGGGTTTTGGATCAGGCTCTTGACACGCCACAGAAAATTGTCATTGCGAGCTTGGGGGATACAGCAGGTGGGCTCAGGAATTGGACCTAGTTTAACACTGCTCTGCCTGTCATGGGTGGGAATTTATTGCTGATTTTGATGAAAGGTGATGTGTGGCATTGCTGAGACTGTTTGGAAATCCTCTCCACAGTAGGACTTACGGACACGATCAGGTCTCAGGCGGCCCTGTGCATAACTGCCTTTTCACATCTCAAAAGTGTAACTGAACTGCAAATGGTTTTCACACCAATTATTTCCCTCTTGCTTTTGAATAGAACCGGGAGGGGGGTTGTTTATCCCATTTCCCTGGTGCAGCTGAAACTCAGAGCAGCAAGCTTGTTGCTGAAGCTGTTGTTTCTTCTGCAAGTCTTCCATAAGGAGGCCAAGGAGTGCGAGATTTGTGATTCAGTGTGTGGCTTTGTCGCATGCGTGCCCAGGCTGAAGATGATAGAAATCTTGGTGCTGTCTCACTTCGGGGTGGGTAAGTATGTTTCGTTTGTTGCTTTTGTGGGTTTTTCTTTTAAACTAAGCTTCTTAAATGAAGAAGAGTAATATTTAAGCTTCTGAGTAAATAAGCAGAGAACCCTGGCTTCATCTTGACTAATCTGTTTAACCTTCATCAGCCCAAATATTTACTCCAGGCATCGAGTATCCAGGCAGCGTAATTCTGATGCTAAAATTCGTGCACTGAGAAAGCTGTAGATTGACTAATCCTGCAGAATTCCAGAAATCCCTGTCTGTATAAATAAACTTCCTATACGAAGGATTATAACTAAATAAATGCTGTGAATTCAGATCAGCAGAGCAGAAGTATAGCAGTTGGCCCTCTTCTTGTGCTACTTACTTACGTATTTTTATAAGGATATTCATCTTAGTCTAACTAGATGTGTAAAGAGAACTGCAAATGTTGAAGCACGATGCCATCATATACTGCAGGAAAAAAAGTTTACCTCTCTGCCTTTTTGCTAGCAACTTTTCTTTTATCGGTTTTCAAACTGCCATCAGCTTGGTTTACCGAGGCTGTTGAAATTGTTGTTATTTTGGGGCATGGCATTTCTGGTGAATCTGTGTTTTGTAGGTCTTTGTCCCCTTCCTGTAACTGGGCAATGTAAGGAGTTCACGGAACTGCTGTATTGGAGATACAAAATTTGTAGCTCAGTTGCTGAAGATCCCCCCCACTCCCCTACACACACACATTCCCCCAGCTGCAGAGCAAAGCCTGCAACATCCCGATTTACCAGCATCAAAGTTGGCATCTCAAGTCTAGTCCGTCGTGTCCATTGCAGGGAATGCTTATAAGCCCCCAATGTAAACCTGTTGGTATAGGTACGGTGTAAGCAACTTTCTGAGCAGTTTGGCTTCTCTCCTGTTACTATATTAATTATCCTGTCTTTGTGAGACTTAAGTGCAGACTTCTCTGGGATCCTTATCTCAGAGAAGTTTTGTTAATATCCCTTAATGTTGCCCTATGTGTTACTGGACATCGTTCCAGAGATGTGAAGGCTGTAAACACCCGGGGGAAAGGGGTTAGTTTGGCTATTGTAAAGGGAGTAACTAAAAAGAATGAGATCAAGTTAGAGAAGTAAAATCAAAACTGTTTGAGGAGGACTTCCCAACCGCATCGTTGATTAGGTTCATGGAAAGCTAATGGGTGCTCTGCCATCTGAGAATTTTGAGAGTAGTCTGCAAAAACGAAACAGTAGGAAGGACAGTGGGATGGAGTTGTTCCCTATCGGCAGGGAATGGTCCCAGCCAGTCTTACAGCTTTTTTGCTTATAAGATTCTGTGTAACAGTAGAAAACTAGAAGGAAGAAATTGCCCAGCTGCTGCATGGTCAGGAAGACGTCTAGCCTGGAACCTGTGCTGTTCATGGCCATTTGGTCCTAACAGATAATTCTCCGAATTGCACCTCGCTTTACTTGCCAACGTGCTCTGTAGGGAAATTCTTTCCCTGTCCCGTGCTGGGTTAGTCAGTCCTTTGAATGCTATATTTGAGGAAGAATCACTGCAGCCAGGCTGCTAATCTCATTTCTGTCCTCAGATAAGATTGTTATCAGAGTAATTGTCTGTTTGCTCCCCCTCCTGAGTCTAATCAGAGTGGATTGTGCCAGTACCTCCTGGGGCAGAGGAACTCGGATGTTGATTGCCCTCAAAAGAAAGAGAAAATCCTCAGTGTATATTTAACGTAAACTTCAGTTTTGTTAGCTGTTTGCAGGAAAATCGGCTGGAAATAACTTGCTCAGACATGTCTTGCGCATTTCGCAGTAATATATTTGTTCTGGTTTAAAATCTAAGTTCAGGCAGGCAATTTCATGTAGTGCATGCCGCGGTGAGGCTTTCAAAAGATAGTGCTGTGCACCAGTGGAACTGGTACTTTCCCAAGCCCTGGGATAGAGCAAGTTCACGTCTGCAGAGAATGCATACTCTTAGATGTTGGTGTTCCAGCCAGCAAATAATTCTGAACAATTAGTGCTTTCTCCCTTATTTCAAAGCAAATTACAGGGATGGGTGGATTTTGCTGGTGGGTATAAAGGAGGCTCAAAGATATTAATTTTTCATATACCCTTCAAGTTGGGACTAGAGCTTGTCTCTTGATGTGTTTACCTGAGGAAGTGTACTGTTTGGTATCTTTCTAGTGGTGAGCAAACCACAGGTGATGCAGCGCTCCAGTGAGATACAGAAATGCTGCGTGCTCCCCCTGTTACGTGGATGAGAAAGTTGAGACGCAGAGGTACTACCATGGCCTGCCGTGAGAGTTGCCAAAGCAGAATTGCGTCGATAAGGAGGTCTGTGCCAGTGCCAGCATTGCTAGTGGCTGCTCCCGATTCCTGGTCTGGGTTACTGGCTCCAACAGCCAGCCCAGTATAAAAATCAAAATGTGATCCTGCCCTTAGTGATGTTGCTGCTGTAGAGATGTTGTCTGGCTCGATCAGACCTGTATCCCTGGATAGCTTAATGAAGCCCTATAGCTTTTGAGTGTGATACCTAAAGCAAGCTTAAAGGGCAAGGGCATACCAGTGAAGAGAGTGCTCATAGCTGCTGAACTTGCATGCCTTGTATGTGAGAACTGCTGAGACTGTCTGATTCAATCAGGCTTAAAAGGTGTTGAATGAAGCGGGTTCTTTCAGGCACATGTAAAAGTCATCTTGGGGACCTTGAAATTGGTATGGCCACAGCTGCTTCTAGCCTAATGTGTGCTTGGCGTGCCTAGCGTGGATATTCTCTAAAACTTTTATTGCATAGTTTGCTGCTTCCTGCTCCATTAGACTTCAAATCACTAATTGCAGTGGTAGCTTCGTGGCTGTAGTGTCCCTTCTAGCAGTAACCATAACCACTTTACATTTGCTGGATGACTTAACTGATGTCGCTCTCCTCTTTGCAAGGAGAGAAACAGAACTGCAGAAAGAGGGGAAGAGAAATATAAAGAGGTGTAAAAGTTATTTTTATCCTTGACTGTGCTGCACTGAAGAGATGCCGGAGATAGTGTTTAGAGAAGTGCTTCTGGAACTGCGAGTCATACAAATACATCAGTGCAACTAGAAACAGAGCCTTAAATAGGTAGGATGCAATATCTGCAGGGCTGCTGGAACTTGAGCTTGCATCTTCACGCAGCGCTACGATGTCACCTTACCCAGACCTAGCTGTGGTGTCTTTGATTTGGCCCTGCTGCATGTGCCACTGATGTGAGCGTCCAGCAGTAGAACCTGTGGTTCTGGAGGCCCCTTGCTGTTTTTTGGTTTTTTTTTTAACCCCTTCTCTATTGCATGTGTGGCTTGATGTGGTTTTTGTTGTGGTTATGTTTTGGTTTTTCACTTGAAGTGTACTTTTGGCAACCTTTGGTCCTTTAACGGGCTCTCATGCTATCAGGCATCACAGTTATACATACGTTAAATGTACTTTGTTACCTGGATTACAGTATGGTGTTCACTTTCTTTGAGAGCAATTCGTATTCCGGAATCTTGTCTCCAGCTGTTCTTTTTCTGTAATGGCACCGAGGACAGTATTGTCATTTACTTTGCTACTTCTGCTGGCTTAGCAGTTCGAAGCCATCCCTGATTAGATGCGTCACTCCCCACGTTGCGGTTTTGATGGTGAGGTTGTACATTACGGAGCTGTTGGCCGATTTACAAAAAGCGTGCTTTTGGCTGCTGGGAGTAGATTTTTCTGGAGGGGGTAATGAGCTGTAGTCCCTGCCTGCTCCCCTTCCCCAGCATTAGCCCCGTGCAGTGCCTGCAGCACACGATACAACCATGTGTCTGTTCCCTTAACTCATTCAACTTATGGCTGCGCCTGCCCTTTTTTAATGCTAGTGTCGAGTCTGTCACCCATGGTACTGCTTAGTCAGTACATAATAACTGTTTTGAAGCCATAACTTAAATATCTGTCTAGTAGTCCCTTCATGTTGTACCTTGGACTGACCCACTAGTTTGCAGAGCGGTGACTCTCAGTTACTCCTTAGCAAAATTCCCACATAGGTCTTTGAATCCTTAAAGGTAGCTGTCCTGGTCTAATCTGAGCGTTCCCTGCTGAGGGGGGGTCTACCTTGAAAATTTATGAAAGTACTCCATTAAACCAAACACTAGCAAAGTAAGCGTTAGCATGAACATATCTCAAGTTACTATTATTGCTTCTGCCAGCTGCCATAAAAAAGCTTTTCTAGACTCGAGTGAACAGAAGGGATGTCACAGGGCTGTCAGGCCCTGACTGTCAGCCTGGTCTTGCCTCACTCGGGAGTACATGACATGACTGAGGCATTCCTGGATCAGAGGTGATCTAAGGACAGGTCTCTCCCTTGCTGCCTCCGACTGCAACACCTTCTTTCAATACCAGTAGGAGATGTTGGGATAATTGAGTATTTTCCATAAAGCAGTTCTACTTGGCCATAAGGATGGCCGTGCATAGTGCAAACAGAGGTAACCAGCCTTGCTAAATGCAGTTGAGGCCAACAACCAATTCATGTGGGAAGCATGGTGTCGAATAGCAGAAAATAAAAGAAGCAGCAGTATTTTACTTGTAACCTCTTAGGCATGTTGCAAGGAGATTTCCCCCATTTTTATGGGTCTTCACTTCTCTATGATGACGATCTTGATTTGGTTGGATTAATCCACAGAGGTTCTGTGCAAACTATGGACGAACTTTACATATATACACTGTTACAGTTAAGATGGCTCCAGCTTGAAACTTGGTAGAAGAAATCCAACTGATGTCAGTGACAGCTGAGCAAGGCATTAGCCTGCTTGCGAAAGAAAATTTAGACAGCAACGGTTTTGTGTAGGTAGGCACTCTAGTTCTGCAAGATGCTTCCATCACAGAAGTTGCCCCTTAGCTATAAGGCATAAAAGTCAGGAGAGAGGGAACAACTTTTTAACTAACTGCAAGGAGGCATCGACAGCAGATGGGAAAGTACGGGGACTAGAAAACTGTTCAGGTGGTCTGGGGAGTCAGGATCTCTTTGAAGTGAAACCAAATGTGATCAGTGTGGCTTTCTGGTCACAACGTGCCATGGCCTTTCTAGGGTAGAGGGCTTGCTTCTAGCCTTGGTTTCTATTAAGCACATCATATTGCGTATATTTAAGGCTGGCTTGTGCCCTTGGGTGTTCTTCCCGAAGAACCCTCCTTTCTTCTGTTGAATAGTAGGAAGGGGCCCAGCTTCTCTTGTTTTTCGAGATTTATTTCTCTTCCATTGCTTCCAGTGGTTCAGGGCTGTCAGTAGTATCTCACTGGTAGTGAATCACAGCAATGGCAGTATTTTAAGCACTGTAGTTCCCAGCTTCTTTGTAGTGCAAGTCCTGTCCAGTTGCACTCTGTTCCAAGAAACCTGTGGTAGAGAAAGTCTAGACAGATGCCTGTCCTCCTATCCATATCCTTTTGGAAGTGGAGATATGATGACTGCCATTATAGTTAGTACCAGGGTCTCCACGGGTTAAAAACACAACTCTAAACATCTCAGGTTAAGCTCCAGCTAGGGCTGGCCCAGATCCCAAATTGCTGAAAGTGCTCTCATGTCACTGGGGGGGGTCACGGGAGATGGGGAGATGTCTCCTGAGTTAGGGAGTGCTGCTTGTGCCGTAGCTGTGTACCTTCCTGGAGATAGCAGTGCCAGATTAGTGTGGCTGAGGCTCCCAAAAGCATTCAGCCTTGCCTTGGACATGGCTTCTAGGAGAACTCTTCAGCAGGGGGGAGGAAAGGAGAAGATCGATGCTCTCCTAGCCCTGTGAATTAGACACGCTGGACTAGAAGCTCCCTGAGAACCTTTCAGTAAGGACGCTGGTCGGTAGATCATTCCTCCAGTTTTGTTGTGGTCTGTCTTCAGCTCTTGCTGCCTCTGAGATTTGTACCTGAACAAGGACTTTGGTCACCCCATTCAATAACAAAAATTGAAAGCTAGTTTCCTGATGGCTTTTTGCTTCATATTTGCTGCTGCTTCCCATCATTAGCAGCAGTAAAGTGGCATGGGGGAAAAATCAGCACTAATTTGGGAGCTTGATTGCCTGTGTAATAAGCTTCTCTGTTATTCTTTGGCAGGAGCCACAGCTAATATAAATTTTTTTGCTGTCACTTCTGCATGGGCCATGTACCAGCGTCAAAGTTAATCCCTCAAAATTATGTTCTCTTATAAATCTTTCTTCACAGATGAAGTGGGTGCAATTAGGCAGAGAGGTCCACAACTGTTAAAAAAAAAAAAACAAAAAACCCAACCCCAAAAACAACAGCTCTGAAGGACAAAAGCAGCTGCCTGTGCATCACAAAGTGATGTAGCATCTTGCCAGTCACCTCCAGAAAACAGAAGCTCCTTGGCCACAGTGTTCTTAAGGCTTGTTTGGCAGTGACAAAATGTTCCAAGTTGACCAAGTTGAAGTTCCACCTTTTTGTAAGTACAAGATGTAGGATTTTAGGAGTAATTTGAAGCTATTTGTGTCAGTTCTCCCTCATTTCTTTTCTTCCAAGTACACACGGAATATTTAATGTTGTTATTCCTGCCTGAGCCCTGGGAAATCAGAAAAGATCATCAAGACCCTGGTAATAGGCTGACAAAATCCCCAGCATATTTAATAAGAGATTATTCTTTTGATGTTTGGTTTGATTTTGATGCTTGTTTTTTATCAGGTTACTCTTGGGTAACCTTCTGTATACTGAACAACTTCCCTGCTTTCATGAATGTCAAAGACCCTCAAGGTTTAAATGTACTAGTGTGGTTAAATTACTTTCATTTTTGAAGTTCAGTATTAAATTCTTTTCGGCTAGGGAAAATGGAAATACTGCCTCTGCTGTAACATTGTGACTGTTCTGGGCAGGGCTGTACAATGACTTACTTTCTACACCCAATTTAGAAACCCAGCTTAAAACTGGTGCCTGCTGAAAGTTCATTCTTGCCTTTTTCTAGAAGAGGATGATAGCAAGTGACTTAGTTCCTGGGGGTGTAGGGGTGGGGTTTGGTGTGTCACCCCCCCACCCCCTTTTTTTTTTCCTTTTCTGGAATAAACCTTAAATATATGTAACTGAGGTGCATTTCTATTCTAACAGAACACAAGCTGTATTTGCATCCCTGCCTTTTTCTTTGGGATGCTGAGCAAATGCTATCAAGTCTACGTTGAGAATGGCACGGGCTATGCAGAGAAGTGAAAAGTTTGTTCCAACCCAATGAACAGTAGGGACATTCTCCTGTTAAAAGTCCCAGTAAAGATATGATGTGTGTGGCTGCGTATATTGTTTTATCTACCTGTTTCTGAGCATGAAACTTTAGAAACATTGGAAATCCATTCTAAAGTCATCATTCAATTAAACTTTACTCAGGTGAGACTTTATTGATCAAAGATGGTGATAAGATTTTGCTTTACTTTCTGTTCGCTGTCTGCTGGTTTTACTTTTAGAAATATTTAGTATTCAATATTTTAGTTTGAGTTCGATAGAATTCAGTTAAGAAAATCTGCAAAAATTTCACGTTAAATGTCTCTGCTTACGTGGCAGTCAAACATGAGTTACAATCACAAGGACAGCGATGGGGTGAACATGAGAAGCTACATCCAGTTTTTATCATAAAAACACTCACATAGCAATGTGGTTTGCCGTAGAAGGCCACTTTATTTTGTTCAGATCCGGCCTCTTGAGCAAAGGAGAAAATAAATTTATAAATGAGAGCTGCCCGCACACAAACTACTACTATTCTGCACATCTATCATTTGTCGCCTTGTTAAATTCAACTGTCCTAAAGGTAAATGGCTACCTGGCGTGCTGTCGGCTCTATTCTATCCTCTTCCATGATGAGAAGATACGTGTATTCTCCTCTAACTTACGCAGCCTTCAGTGGGCTTGGGTCTCTGTCAGGCTGCCGTGTTCTCTGAACTGTGCAAGCAATCGTCACTTATTGCTGGCAGACCCAACATACTGATTCTTCTTGAGATTTGGCTGCTGACTCCAAAGGAGCCTCCTAGACCCCTCTTGCAGTGTTTTGCCAAGTACCAGGGGGAGCTTACAGCACTTGATTACAGGCTGCATGTGTTGTTCCTCTCTAGTTTTCCTATGTGTTTTCTCAAAGTGTACTCTCCAAGCATGCTAAGATGTCTAAGGAAGGGGTCAAAGTGCTTTATATGTTAGAGTAAAACAGGGCTGAGGTCACCACCCAGTTCTTACTATTGTCAATAATGAGTTATTGCATCATTTGTCAGCTACATGTGAGAAAAGCGTAGGGAAACAAACAGGTTTTGTAGATGATAGAATCTCCAACTGTGGCACTGAACCACGGAGTAAAACGCAGACTAACAATGCACTGACGTCAGGCTGTCGTGGTGTGACCGAGAGAGGTTTTTTTTGTCTGTGAATACAAATACTGGAATAAATCACTAACTGGGTTGTAACAACCATGGTGGTTTTGGCCTGGTTTCTGAACTTGGAGATAGACAAAGAACGCAACACAGCATCTCGTTTTCAAATGTGTGACCAGCCAGCAACAGGGTCCTACAATGTGCTGGAGTCTACTGAGATAGAAGTCTTGACAAGCTCCATGAATTACAGTTGATAGCTGATGCTGGAATATGGGTCACATTAACCACAGGAATGGTTTCTTCCTCCTGCTGTACCACAACAACTTCAGGCTGCTCTTCAGGGTGGCAGAGAGAATTCAGCTGCTTTGCACACTGGACGGCTTGAGCGGTGAATACCTATCATACGTGGAATCCATCGTCTCTCGCGAGGGATGTGACTGTGAAGTAGCTGACTTCTGAAAACAAGCTTTCTGCAGATACTTTTTCCCACCAAACAACAAAGGTCTTGTTTGGGAATGCTTTTTGGCTGCAGTCCTCGTGAGCCCCCTGGGAAATGCACTGTGCATTTGACTTGCACTCGCCAGAGGAAAAGCAAAAGTAACACAGCTGTAATGATTTACTACAAAGTTTTGAGGCTAATTGCCTCATATGTTTAATTAATAACTGACACATTCTGTCCCTCAAAGAGCTTGGAGAACTTCCATCTGGACCCCTAGTGATTAGAGACTGGAAGCCATCCCTGTAATTAAGGAGCAGGCTATAGGAGGCCTGTTCCCATTATGGGCAATTATTGCGCTTGCTACTTTTTCCCTCCTTTCTTACCAAAGGACTGAGAAAATAGGGCTCGAAGACTAATCTGACATAAAACCCTGACTAAAGAGGTGCTTTGTGCTAGCTCATGGTAGAATGATGGGGTTATGTTTTGGTGCCAGCACTCTTTCTTTCATCAGGCTGTCGGAAGGCAGGTTCTCCAAACAGCAAAATGTGTCTTACACCAAGTCAAAGTATTTGTCGGTCAATATTAATTGCTGATGCAAGAAGCAGATTTTTTTGCAAAGAACGGGCAACTGAATATCTCTATCTCTCCCTCCCAACTTCAGACTTCCACTAGGTTTGACAGCTGCTCATCTGCGAAGACTCTGGCTGGCTCAGAAGCCCTCAGAGCAGAGGATGCTGTGTCTTTAAGCCTTCCATACAGCGCTGAAATGTTATGACAGAGCATCTCACAGGGGGATGCGGTTTCCATGGCAACCCCACACTGTAAGATAAGCAAACTGGATTTTTTTTCTTTTTTTTTTTTTTTTCCTGAGAGGTTCAAGAGCAAGGAAGGAATGAGGCGATCTGTCAGCAGGCGAGACTTGAAAAGAGGAAACCATGTCCATTAATCCTGCAGCCCTGGCTGCTTTGTGTTTTAATTAGCGAGTGTTATTATGGCAGAGAGCACGGGCGCCTCACCCTGTTGTGGATTTTGAGGGCTTTTTTGTTTGTTTCTTTTTTTATATCTCCAATTAAAAAAAAAAAAAAAAAAGGGGAGGAAGGGGGAGGGGAAAGAAGCTTTAGTAGGGCATTAAATGAAGGTCTGAAATAAAGAGCCTCAGGATCTCTGTTCCAGAGCTTGTATCCCCAGCCAGGGATGGAAAGCGTAGCTTGCCTGGTGGGAACGAATCTGCCATTCTCAAATTGAAATTACATCTTAAATTTATTTTGTCTGTCTTGCCACTGATGTTTAGCAAAAATGGAAACCATACCCTTTTGTCCTACATATGTATCCATGGCAATGGGAAGTAAAGCAGGGGAGTTGTGACTTGCTTTCGTCCTCCCCGGAGGCATTACGTGTTAGAGCTATACTGCCTTCCCCTGCCGTTGTTTTGGAGGAGTTGATACCGTTGGGATCAGTAGTTACCCTTAATGTGAGAAATCCTCTGCTACCCAAATGCTACCAGTTGTGAGAATGCAGGACACCGTGCGTGCTAAGAGAGGGGGTAACGTAATGACAAGGAGGGGGAATGCTTCAGCGAGAAGGCAAGCTCCCACCCCAGCTGAGATGGCATCTCAGGAATCGGAGAATCTCTTGGTAGCAGCTAGTGCACCAGCTGGGTAGGAAACTGTGCTGGTCTTGTAAATGTGCTGTGTGTAGGAGTTTATTACGGAAAATATTTTGACAACCTTTATTATTTTCAAACACTTGTATGTCTCACCAGCAAATTAGAGTTAAAGTAAATGTTATCCCAACAGCAGTCTTGTCTGCATAGTTTCCATGTCCATCCTTTATGGAGTACTGCTTGCTCCTTTACAGGGAATTAAAGCCCACTGTAAATCTTCATGTGGAATGAAAAGAAAATTGTTTTAATCCTTTGAGAAAGGAATACACCAAAGGCATTCTTTACTGCTTTCCTATAAGCAGTAGTATCTCAGCCTATTTTTCAGGGGCTGGTGCTTACAAGGAATTCTCGTAAATGTAGATCCTCTCACTTTCCTGCCAATGTCTTCTTCAATGCCCTTCCACCATGATTTGTCTCTTTTTTCTTTTTTTTTTTTTTCCCCCCCTTTCCCAATTAGGGTGCAAAGTCAAAATGCAATAGTGGGTGTGTACTCCTCTGCTAGTTTGAAGTTTTTCCCCAGTGCACGGGATGGAGAATGAACTTTGTTCCTGTACTAGGTACGAGTGTTTTTTAAGGGGGAAGGGAGGTATCTGTTTCTGTTTCACCCTCTAGCCTCTCACCCCTCAAATACTATATTTGTTTGGTCTTATCTCTTTGTTTGCTCATGCCCTGCTCTACCATTAGCCCTTCTGGGGATTTCACAATTCACGAGCCCAGCAGATAGCCTGGAGTTGCTATTCTTTATCAGGTACATAGAAAGGTTTGGGGATTTCCTTTTCCCTGCAGTTTTTGCCCCTGTTGTTCTCTCCTGTTTCTCTCCTCTTCTGGCCAGGACAAAGCAAGTGCTGGTATACTGCATAAGCCAGGTGAGAAGCTTCATGGCTAAATACGGATGTTCTGTGAAGAGCATTTTTAATCATCACTCGAGTATTTTAGAAATGGCAGAGCATCAGTAGAAAGGTTTGAAAGTCAGCAGCATCAGCTGGAGCAAGGCAGTGCTTGTGCTAACATACTTACAGTCAAGAAGTCTGGGGCTTGCCCTCTCTCTGTAGAAGTTGTGCTTTCACATGCCTTTACTACTAGTGACTGGTATTCTGGAAAAAATCTGACCAACCAAGGAGTAAATGATGGAAGACACTGCTGGTAACACATATTCGTGCGTGTGGGAGCTCTTCCATCAGGTTCAGTTTGGACAGCCTCCATCTTTTTCCACCCTCCTTCAGCCACCCTGGTTTTCAGTTTAGCCACGGGACACTTGGTGGGATTTGCAAGCATGCTTGTAGCAGGGCAGGGACTTTATCTCCAGATGGGAAGAAGCAGCCCAGAGAGGTGACTTATCCAAATAATTCAGGAAATCTGTGGCAAAGCAGGGCTTGAAACAGAGTGTCTCACAGGACCCACTCTTTTCCAAAAACCACTGGACTCTTCCTCTGCGCTAACATAAACATCATGGACTAATGCAGATCGGTGAGAAATAATATTGCAGGAAAGGAAAACCCTCTGGTACGGAGGTGTACTGCAAATTGACTCTTGCAGAGCTCAGATCTCTCCCTTTGTTTGAGACTGCTGTAGTAAGAATTTCTTTCAAATGAGCCCAAGCTCCTGAAGAAGAGTTCAGCAAAACGAGTTGCAGCTTGAAGAGGGCCCAACAGCCTCAGAACCACTGTTCTGGTTTTGAGTACTTCCTCCTGAAAATTGTTTTCTCCTATGGGTGCAATCCATGTAGCAGGAATAGCTCTTAGCCAACTTTGAAGTCAGGGACCAAACAAATGTTGTACCTTATGTGGGAATTCAGGGCTAGGGCAGAGTGGCGTTTAGCCCCTTGATGAGTAAACGATCAAATGCTGTAATTGACAATAAGCAGGGTTAGAGACAGCTTAATTTCTTTGGAGACTGTTCTCTTTATTCCTTCTTCTGGCCGTATGGATGAATTCAACACTTTGGTGGAGATCGGCTTTATTTAACGTTTTGAGTTAAGCTGCCTCCATGCTCAAAGATGATTTTCGCCTGTATTAATAAAGAAACTGTTTCTGACAGATCAGCTGTACTTCTCTGCCAGCCAGTGCTGGCTGGATCTGTGGCAGGCAGGGTTTGATCCTGATGACTGGGACAGAGCAGGGTAGCCCAGCTTTGGCTGCCCCTCGCCTCCGGAGCAGGACCTGTGTCCTAGCAGGACAGCCCTTCACACGATGGCTTCCTAAAGTGGATTTCTCAACGCACGCCATTCTGGGGCCTTCGTAATTTCCCTCGGACTGAGCGTCGTTCAACCCTTGCACGTTGCTTGGGTTTGTTGTCCCTCGAGGTCCTGCCAGCTCGGAGTCCTTGCCAAGAAAAATTAGTCGCCTGCTTCTCAGTTCTAAGCATCTAGTCACCCAAGCCCAGCAGAGCTTTGTTTAAAGAACCGAAATAATTGTGGTGCCGCACCGATTCCCAGCAGGAAGACTCTCCAGTGTCTGCCCTGGCCTTTTTGGTTAAAGTTGGTGCCCCTGAGCTCAGGGTGGAAGGGAGCAGCTGAACAGTATTAGGCTCAGTTCCAATTACGATTTCCAGAGGGCCAGTGCTCCACAGCTAAAACTAGATGTTTAACTGATTACTTGCTGACTCATCACTTCACGTGGTTTCTTTCCCACACCATTTTTAACTCTCACCCCCCCCTTCCTGGAGATAACGAATTGCTTGTGCATCTGAGTAGTTTATTCTTAGATCATTCTTTTAGCCATTGCTGTTTCATGCTTCTTTTCCCAGTCTGTCCATTGTGCCCAGCACCCAAGTGATAGGCGAATTTCTGGCCGCGAAGCCATTGAAATACAAATGCCTAAATCAACGACTGTCATCTATCCAAAATTCTCCTTCCCTCACCTGCTTGCCAGCCAAACTTCCTTAAGAAACCCTTTAAGAAAAAACACAGGTCATTAGGTTTTTAAGCTCTCCTTACCTTGCGTTGGTGATCCCGAATTGAGTCTGTGTGTCCGCACACGCTAAGGAGTCACAGCTGATTTGGAGGAATTTTCCTTGCTACTATAGTTGCGTGCTAGCTTAGCCTGGAAGTCATTTAGCCTTAAAAACACAGAGCTGCGCTGCTACTAATAAAGAGCTGCCTCCGAGAGGCTCGTTAGTGGGGCTGCCGGCAGGCTCTACGCCGGTTACGCCGGGACGGAGCGTGTGGATCTTCGTTGCACCCCGCGGAGTAGGAGCGCGTGGACTTGTGGGCAGCCGGCTGCCTCGGAGAGCTCCGGCTCTTTGCGCTGTCTAGACTTTCTCTGGTTCATAAAAGCAGCGCAAGGAGAAAGTACGTATAAGCCACCGTGATCCTGGAGTTGTAAGTGAGCGCGCAAAATTCTCTTTCGTTTTTCTTTGCGTTTAATTTGCTGGTTCAGCGCAGACCATGCTGGTATATCCTGTTTACATTCAGCTCTGGTTTAGACATCCAGCATAATTCAAGACCACTGTAACTGTGAATGCTTGCAATGAAAAATATTTTCATACTCTCTTCTACAAAATAATCCTTGGGTCTGGAGTTTGCCAGTTTGCAGGAACTTCAAGGCTTTTTCTAGTGTACAGAATTATTTTGGAAAAGAAAAAATCACTGGGAGCTGTATTTCTGTTCTACAAATCCTAATAATAAAATAGCATTAATTTCTTTTAAACCTCTCCAAGCAATTTCCCCCCAAACTTCCCTGTCCAAAATGGTTTGTTGAAGCACATGTGAATGTATGTATGCTCTTTAACAAAATACTGAAGAAATATTTTGGTGCTATTACAAGCCGGGACCACAAATTCAATTAGATTAAAAAAACCCTAGGTTGATATGTTTCATGACATAAATGAAAGATGCTTTGGAAAAAAACAGAAAGAGGAGCCAGTATTCCTTCTGGATAAGGCCTCAGCATGAAAACATGAACAGCAAATGAGTTTATTATTGAAGCCACGTACATCAAAGCCAAGTTGACTGAGAAACTCTCTGGTCTAACCTATGGTTGTTGTCTTTGCTATTATTAAATGTCATGTGGTGGTATGCAGCTAAGAGACCGGGATATTTTTCCTACCTAGAGTTTTATAAATCTGATGAAAATGGTCTTGGCTTCACAAACCCCTTGATCTTTGCGTTAAGCCTGTATGACTTAAGTGAGCCACAGACCTCGGGCTGGCCTCTGTCTGGTGTGACTTTCAGTCTTACAGAGCGATGGTGCAGAGCCACAGAAAGTGGGGAGGCACCAGCTTGAGCAGAAAATGACCTCGGGGTCTTTGGCTTGTAGGTTAGAAAAAAAGGAATGGAGCATTTCTCTAAGACAAATATTTTCTTTTGACTATTCCAGTTGATGTTATTTGTCAGGGGAAAAGGTTTTCTTCAGAAAGACCGGAGACCAAGCGTATGTCTCCGTTGTCTTCTAACTTGCGTAAGAGCATGAAAGTCTTTGAGGAAAGCTAATTTGCTGAACTAGGGAAAAAAATAAATAGTTTTGGGAACTGATCTTGATTTCACTGCTTCTAAGTCCTGGCTAGAGCCAGGACGATGTTTTTAAATTTAGAAGAATTCAGAGACCTTTCTTTTCCAAAATCTTGGAATGCTCAACTTGAATTTCTGTTTCTTTAGGCAGTGGGGTGGGGACGGGAACCTGCCCAGTTTCCTGCACGGTCAATGATTACAATGCTGTAGCGCTCAGCTCTTCCCAGATCTCTAAAATCACTGTAAGTAATTGGGTTAAAGTCAGCATTGATCATACTTGGTTAGCCTAGATCTAATAGTTCTTTCCAGAATTGTTTGCTGAATTGCTTGGCATGTCTAACCTTATCGGCCCCGTTAACTTATCCTCATTTTACAAATCTAATCTTGATCTTTCCTTCTGCAAGGAGAGAGACGGGCATCCTTAGAGGCTTCTGTTACTTGCCATGCAGCTAGCCAACAGGCATCCCAGAAACTTTCAGAAGGATGCTTGCAGCTGCTAGAGAAGGTTCGAAAGGGTTTCAGGTTTAATGGGCAGGGAATCATTTACTCAGTTTTATTTGTTGTAAGGACTTGAATTTTGCCGTTTTCAAAAGAGAATTAGAAAGTCTGCTAAAGTTAACAGATGTCAGCAGTCGGAGATTGCTACAACAAGCCTAGGGCAAAGGGTATATACAGTGTTTTGTGCCTTTTGCAACCCATGCTGTGGTGTCTTGCTTGAGACACTTTCCTCTAAGCTTATAAAATCACTCTTGGCTCTAGTTATTTTCTGAGAGCATGACTGAACCACTTTACAGGAAAACACTTACAGCATGGTGCCTGAGTTGCACACTGGGGACCTGAGTTTTTCCCTCCCTCATAAACCAGGAGCGACACCACCAAAGCAAATGGAGCCACAGGGTTAAGAAACTGAAGTCGGCAAGCAGAAAATCCAGCCTGTATTCTGTATTGTACGCTCATGTAAGGCTATCTTTGCTATGAGAAGTTTTCATGAAAAGGAGGGTGGGGGGAGAGTGATTCTCTCTGGCCTTGTGTGTCCCTTCCCTTGGGGGTTTCAGGGAGTTTGCAGGCACACACTGAAGAGCTAATGTCTGTCACGACTGGGAGAAGTTGGATCCCCCCCCCCCGCCATGTGCATGCATGCATAATTTTACATAATTCATGTTCTGCTGCATAATGCTGTCATTTGCTACCCTGACTTCCAGCGTGCTTGGCAGAGCTGGGTGAGTTGGAGGATTTTTTGTTACCCCCAGATGGAAAGGAGTCTCATCCCCTTGGTGCAGGGACCTTTAGAGGGTACCCTGCCTTGCGTTGGGCACAGCGATCAACGAGCGATTAATCCGCTGCGCTGGCAGTTGGGGCTTTAACTTGTTGTGTGCTTCAGCTCCTCTTTGGAAGCTGACTGCACCAGGGCTGGGCTACGTCTCTTTTTTACCTTTTTAAATTGGCAAGCCTTGCTGGCTGGAGGCCAGGCGTGTTGATACGGCTGCCCCGAGGCTCCCCAGGGGTGGCTCCTCTTCCAGAAGATGCTGATGGGGATAACAGCTGCTCTCCCCAGCCTCCCTAAAGTTCATGACAGCACCCACGACGCTTGTGCGAGAAGGGGAGGCACCAAACTCAACACAGTTCTGCTGAAGCTGGCTAGCGTGAAGTGGCATAAAACCACAGGAGGGGTCGGGCAGTCTTTCAAACCCAGTGGCGATGTATGGGATGAAGGAGATGAGAGAAAGGAGGAACTGCTCATTGAGTAAATCCAGTGTTTTGCAAGAGAGTAAAAACTCCAGACTTTCCAGTGGACTTCATTCAGACCTATGCCTCTCCCTTTTCTTGGATCTGGACTCTCCTTCGTGCTAGGTATCCAAACAAAGACCGAAGAGCGATAGAAATCTCCTTGCATCGCAGGATGCTCTCCTTTTAGTTACCCTGATAGCCCTTTCTGCTCTCTTATCTATGAAATAAAGGCATTAGATGTCATGACTTAGAAACTAAAGAATTAAAATACATGGAGTTTACAGGCATGTTGATTCAGCATAGTTGTTAGCTGCACCTGAATGATTCCCAGAGGATGGGAGAAAGAGCTGGAGAAAAGAGACTTTGTGTTCAGGGGCAACAGGAGGTTGTTTGCATTCTACCAGCACCAATATTGATGGATGTTTGTAGCTGTGGCCTGGGCATCCAAAAAAAAGTTATATGCACAAAGGGCAGATCTGACTGTTAGACGCAGGGAGGCTTCGGAGAATGCTGTAGCAATATAGTTAGCTGCTGTGGCTGCATATAAGGATGGATCTCTGCATCCTCCAGCTCCGTTCAGTGGGAATTGAGACAGGTTTCTTTCCAGTAATGCTTAGAGCACTTCCCTGGGGGTAGATTCCCCCCCCACTTTCATTCTGGTGTGCAGTGGGAGTGGCATATTATTACAGATCTAACAGCTTGGAAAACCCCCCCAGGTCCGTTCATTCCTATCATCTGCTGTATCAGACGAAGGCTTTAGCTCATCCTCATCTGTGGCCAAGAAGCGTGAAGTTTGCTTTTGCAGGATGGCTTGGCACTAGCGTGGCCAACAAAGTGGAGCAAATCACTGCAATTGCGAGCGACCACACCGCACTGATCTAGCGGGTGGGTATCAGTCGGATATGAGGCTGCTGTATTGCATGACAAAGGCTGGGCAAATAAAGTCACTACCCTGTCTATGTCAGTGCAAAGTTTCTTTTTGTTTACCTGATCCTATCCTAGCAAATTAAGGTACGTTTGCAACTAGATGTCCCAAGTTTGGAGCGCAGAGGGGTTCCTGTCTCTGCTTTTGGGGCAATCACATTGAAACCAGCACCTCCTTACCAAGGGAGAATCAGAATGCTTCAAGCTCTGCTGGTTCCTCATAAGCTGTGCTCTGTTAGCTCCAAATATTCTTTGAATACTATCTTCTTCAAAGCTGCTTTTCAAGTAGAGTCATTTGAAAACCAGAAGAGATTACCATGGAATGTTTTTTTTTTCTCTCTCATTTTGGTTGGGCAAGTTTGAATTCAAAATGTTCTGACCAGCTTTGTTTTCAGGAAGGAGTCACCAAATATAGCTGTGTTCTCTTTAGTATAAGAAAGGTAAAAAAGGACGCAGTGCTTTGACAGTGATCCATCTGCTGATTGCCACGTGTACCAAGTGTCAGGATGAGATCGATGGCCTTAGAATATAAATCCACTGAGGCAGGAAGAGTGCCTTCCTTTGCTTTTTTACAGTGCAAAGTGTGTGTATTGTCTGTGCTGAGCCAGTGCGGAATAATAATGAGCAACTATAGTTAGTGTCTGAGCTGGGGGAAGCTAGGGCCTCGCCAGCCAGCCTGGGGTTAGGAGCACTCGTGATTATTCAGCTCGGTTTGAGCCAGCGACACATGTTTTGCCTAAATGCCTCAGTCATTTCTTCCCAATTATTTTGAGGTCTAGGAAGATACGCTCTTTTCTGTGGTATTTCTATGAAATGGATATTTTTAAATCAGAAACCTGTAAGATTTGAGTGTTAATGTTTTGGGTTTTGTTTTTTTAATCTGAGAAGAAATTTTGGCTAGAAAATATCAGTTAGGCTTGTGTTTGGGGAAAAAAAGAGGTCACTAAAACAAGCAAATAACCTCTCCATCTCCTTCCAACTTGCTTTGTTTTGTGGAGGATGAAGTGTGACAGGATTTCGACTCTGTTCAACATCTGAAAATCAAAAAATGAAAGGTTCTTGAAAAGCCTTGTTCCCCACCTAAGTACGCCTGGGTTTTTCCCAGCCCGTCTGAGTCCTGCTGTTGTGCCTGTGTCAGACAACAGTGCTTGTCTGCTCCGTCTCAGGGATAGCAGTGATTTGCAGCCTGTCCCCTGAGGAGGTGACCAGGGTAAGGAACTTCTAATTCCACCCCTCAGTTAGCTCTTACTTTAGACTTCCTTGAAAATGTATCTGTGGCAGTCCAGGACCTGGCTGGAGTGGATGGTGGAAGAGGATTAGGGATTCTGCCTAATCCAGCTCAAAACTCTTGACAGCATCCAACAGAAATGAGTCCCTGGCTGCTTTTGCAGTCTCTTCCCTACTCGAAGCAAGGATTTGTCCTTGGCTGCTACTAGCAAGTAGAGAGCTGGGAATCTGACTGAACAGCTCTGTGTTTCATGGGTACTTGGGGTTTTGTTTATTATCAGCTGCGTTTCATTTTGGAAACACGATCGAATCCCTGAAATAGAAGGCTTCTGTTTCCTTTGGGGAGGAGAGATTTGTAACTGTACATGTGGTGGCAGGTGGTCTCTGGCAGCCTGTTCTCCTTTCACATGTTTATGATTTTGACCAGGTTCAGAGCTGCTATTTGTAAAATCCTCTTCTCATTAGGCTAAAGCACTTCAGAATTTCAGGACCTGCTGCCTTTTTCTGTCGTCTCGTATTTCTTTTTCCTCCCCAGCCACCTCCCCTTGTCTCTGCTCTGGGCTGAATGAGCCCAGTTGCTCTTGCCTGGTTCTTGAACATTTCCAGCACAAAAGCCTCTCTGCAGAACAGCCCTGAGGAGAACAAGCTGTACGAAGAGGCGATGGGGTGGTTTTGCCCCATTGCCAACCCAAGTGGCTTAGCCTTGCTTGGGGGGAGCAAGGCGGTGGTTTCTACTCCCTGCCTTGCTGTTACCTAAAGAGAATTTTTGCTGCTTTGGTTCATGGGGGAGGCTGCTGCTCTGAGGTTTTCCTGACTTGGGCAAAACAAACTGTGCTTGCAGATCTGTTGAGTGCTGTTTTCAGGAAGGAAACGAGCGAGAAAGACAACACCTACCTTTTGTTAAGAATACAAAGTCATATTTAGAGCTTACTCTTCCATCCTGTGTTGAGGATTTTATGAGTTTGGAGGAGTTTGGGTGCCTGTTGAAGTTTGAAGATATGGTATTTTGTTCTGAAAATATGGTGGTTTTTTCTAAAGGTAATGCGGATAAAATGCAGTACTTGGAAATAAATTTTTGAGAGCTGAATTTCTTAAGGGAAATTAATTATTCTCTCTGCTTGCTTGCTTGCTACTGTTTCTGCTGGACTAGGAAGACAAATTAAAGTGGGACTAAACTACTAGAGTTGCCAGGTGAGGAAACGAGAAGACTCTTTGATCCCAAATGCTCAATCAAGAAGCATTTGCCAGCAATGCCAAATGGGATTTATTTGTCAAGTCCTGCATAGAGGCCAGCAGGGCTTGGAATCAAACAAAAGGAGGAGGTACAATACTATAAACCTGGATTCAACGTATTCACTGTTAACCTTCTTTTACCTACATAAAGTGAAGGTTATTAACCTGACTGCAAAAGGACCTACTGGGGAGTTAAGTGTCACGTGGAGGGGATTATTACATTTTGAAAAGAATTTGTGCTGGTGACTGTAACATACTAAATGTATTAGGTGCCTCCTTAGATCTTCTCTAAGTGGTAAAGAAGCATTGATCACCCGGTGTGATGGGGGTTGGGGAGCTTGTTTTTGATGTTTTAATACCAAGTCAGAAATGAGAGCTCAGAATCGTTAATGAAAGGAGCACACACATTTATTATTATTATTCGTTTTTCCATCTTAAAGGGACCAGGAGGGAGTTGGTGCAGCAGGGTGGGAAATAAATCATTAGCATCTTCACATTTGCACTGCAGATTAATCTGGGGAAATGAGGCTGGTAGTTTTTAAGCCTCTTGCATATTTGCCAGGTGAACTTTTTAACTTGATCCCTCCTTTTACTTTTTTCTAACCTCAAAGCTTTCCACTTATGGATTTAAAAGGTCACAAGGTTAAGCAGAAATCAGAAGCTGTTTTATTGTGTAAGTACCCTTAGCAGGCATTTTGGCTAATGCTGTATGAAAGTTATTTTAAAGTTACTCTATTTTTTTTCCTTCCATTGAGCTTCTGAAGAGATGTGATTTTTTTTTCTTTTTTTTTTTCTTTTTGTTTTAATATGCTGGCTCCGCTTGCCTCGTGCTGGCTTTGCTGAACCTCACAAGGTTCTCAGTGCAGGAATGACTTTCTGATTGTTTCCAAGTAAACGTCCAGCTCGGGGGGCTGGGGGTGGCAATTCTGATATTATTTCATGCTGACCTCAATAGTCACGTTTTTTTTCTCCTGCTGGTCAGTACATAACAGGGAGATCTTACGGTTGTCAGGAGCGGGTGGCAGATCTGAGCAAGGCTGTGTTGTGCGAGGGAAATGAAAACGACGTTGCAGTACAGCACGGAGCGAAGGCGCTGGCTGAGGGAGCTGTGTTAGGTATTTAGAAATGCATCTTTAGTGGAGACACAAAACAGAGATCCTGACTGCTTACGAACACTAGAGATCCCCTAACACTTGTTGCAACAGCAAGCGCCTTCAGCCAGAGCATCTGAGGTAATTAGTCTGCCTGCATTCCTCCTATAGCCTCAATTAATTATGAGGCTCTCTTTAACTTCTGGTCAAAATCGTTCTGTAGTGGTGTTACAGGATGTTAACCAGCTGCCACCTACTGCTTCCATCGATACTTCATAAATACTGTACAAAGGACTTGAAAGCAAGGTCTCTGGCTTGTGAGCGCAAGCTCTACTCCTGCTGATCTCGTCTTCCCTGAGCACTTGGTCTAAGAAAAGGATGACACGATCCTGCTTGTGCTGGTAGCAAATACAAATGCTACAGCAAGCAAATGCCTTGGTATGCTTCGAGGGGAAAGCTGTTGCTTTTTGCGTTCCATCCTTTATCAACTGAAATACGAACACAGCTCGGCGAAGAGACATAGAAGCAGATTTGGTGGAAAGAGCTGTACTGAAATACATCTAGCGGTGGCAATTCCTTGGGCAAGGTTGACAGGGAAAGTAGGTTGTATCTTTTATCAGGCCCATTGATATTGCCGGGGGAGGTAACCTTTTAAACATGCAAATGTGGTTTCTTGTGTCTGAAATAGAAGCATCAGCCTTCAAAACTAAATAAATACATGTTGAGAACACTTTCCCTGAGTTTAGCAAAGTTATGTTAATCACTTAGACCATCTGTTGGAGAAAATGTAGTTGTGAAGCTGGGATAGGTTAGGGGTACATTAGTGAGAGAAGAGGTAATAAAGTTGTTTTGTCTCTTTAGGACAGAGTCAAGTGACCATTGTAAAACTCTTTGGGAACCCAGTTTTAATTGCTTTTTTTTCCTGGTGATGTTACAGTTCCTTTTTAAAAGTAAGGTGTTTTTTTTTTAAAGATATGTTTTCTGTGAGACCCAAAACCCGTGACGTGTTGGCTTAGTACCCTCATGACAGCATAGTTCCTCAGTGTGTGAGGAGGAGGAGGAGGGTGGGAGCTGCTTTGCTGGTCCCACTGCCTGAGCTGGGAGAGCTCTGAGGGGTCGGGGCAAACTCTGCTTGGCCTAATTCTGCCCGGCCTCTGCGGCTGGGGGATGTGAGACAGTTACACTGCAACTTCATCCTGAGAGGAAGCAGGGTGAGAAATAGGAAGGAAAGAGTTCAAGTCAGTCACCTCAAGAAATATGGCTAGTTCCTAATGGCCAGCTGGCTGAGCTTTTCAGCCTGACAGCATCTCTCCCCCTTAAACACGTCGTGAAATGTTGAAAAAAGGTTTGGATGTCATTATGACACTGGCGTTTCTTCAGGAGGAGCTGTCTGTTTGTTTAAATAAAGCCCCAAAGGAGGTGCTGCTTGTCCTAGGATTTCCTTTGACTGGTGACCCACAGGAGAAAAGAGCGTCCAGGGAAGGGACATCACAGAAGCGTGGCCGACTGCTGGCAGAAATGGGATTAATCTCGACTAGACAACTGTGCCAGAGCCAATTCCAAATTGTTGGACTCTGCACTTAACGTGTAGTATATTTGTGACCACTCTCCTGTCCTTTTCAATTACCTTCTCTCTCTCAATTCCAGAGACATTAGCCTTGTTTGAACGCTTCGTTATACCACACTGATGTGCTAATGCAAGTTCTAATCTGCCCTTGTTACTGCCAAATGAATCTCATGCAGGCCAGGAGAGGTACAATTACAGGGAAAAGCTGTATTTAGCAAAAAGTAACTATCTGCTTAGGTTGCCCTGATGCTTTTTGGAAGATATCAAGTTACACCTGAGAGTAAGTTCTTCATCTGGTCTTATACCTGACCTGAAGGAAAAGTACAAGTGTTTGAGACCACTTGTAAAATGCACAGGAAATATGTTAAGTCTCATGATTGTTAACATTTCCCCAAGTGTGTAATTTATGGAAGGCTGTGGAGATGTTGCACTGCTGAGATGCAACAAGCAGGGAACTGTAAACCTTTTAGAAGGGGCAGGGGGTAGAACCTCAAATGAATGCATGTACATGACCCAATGAAGAGTAACAAACCCCTCAAATTGTTTGGGAGGGAGGTTGTTCCCCCCTTCTGCTCCTCTGCTTTCTGTGATTTAGCAAACTTGGTTTAGTCAATGTGATTAGTGCCTCCTGGACCATCTACTGCAGTGCTCTAATTCCAGGTCAAGAGGAAGGGAATAACAGCTTCTGCGTGCCACAAAGGGTGTCACTTACTGTTCTCCATTGTTATGCCAGCAGAAGAACTCATAAAGCAAATGAAACTCGAAATTGATGAGAGAAGTAGAACCATGGAATTGTTCTCAAATGTTGCAAAATCTCTGCAGCAATGTTGGCTCCTGCCCTTTTATCACTGAGGTCAAGGAAACCTAATGCTTTTACAAGATCCGTGGCTCTGGGAATTCTCTCCTTCAGAATAAGGCCCGTCTAAAAATGGGTTTCCTGTTGCTCCCGAAGTAGATCTCGTCACAGTTGAACAGGGCCAACTTTCCTTGTGTCCCATAACCTGCTCTTTTCCTCATGAACTGGAAGGCTCATGAAGTTTCCATCAGGAACTGCTGCTGTGAACCTGGGGGACTGAGGCTCCTTGGTGGCCGCTTGCTCCCTCTCCATGCAGTACTGTGGTAAATCCAACAAATAATTGACTTAACTAACTGGTGTAGAGAGGTTACTGATCTTCTTTTTCCAACTGTCATGTCTAGCTTGGGATCCCTGTCCCGCAGCTCTTAGAGAGCTCTTAGGGATTCTTGGAAAATCTAGCTCTAGGAAGGTTTGTTGGTTTGGGGTTTTTTTTGCAATTGGATAGTAGTAGCAAATCAGGTGCTTTAAATTTTTAAAGGATTAAAGAGGGTTGTGCTGCACTGAAAAGGTGTCACTGCTCTTCTGCAAATCAAGAGAATGAAATTATTATCTGGTATGACCATCCGCGAGAATAAGATTGAGTAATGACATTAGTACCTTCAAGTACAGATTCATTGACGTCAGATTTTGCTCAAACTTGGTGGGAGCGAATCAGACTACTTAACCATCAAGTTTCATCATCTTGCCTCCATCACTCACTAATGGCTTATGCCTTGGGGATCAGCAGAATTATAATTAAAAATATTATCCTAATTCACCTGATCAGTTACAGAATATAATAGAAGAGAGAAAATGCCTTTCCAACCCCTGGTATAATTACTTATGTCTCTTCGTGATGAATCATAAATGTTCTTGTGATAGCTACATGATAATTTGCAGCAATTTTAAAATATAATTTTCTGTGTAAGTTCTTCTATTGACAAATTGTCTACAAATAGTTTATAGACTTCTCAATTGCATGAGTTATTTGAAATTATTCATAGATTGTTTCTTGGTTTGCTGGTTGTTTACAAGCAATTCCTTTTTAGTATTCAGTGGCTGGTATTCAAGTGTTCAGCTTCCAGCTGCACAATTCAGTTTGTATTTTGACATATAGGTCACACAATAGTATTTCTGCTCCTTGACTAAATGCGTATAATTCATAGGATCTAGCTTCTTGCACGAATATTTGCATTGAATTACAAAATTCTTATTCTGCAGCCATTCTTTAACATTTGTTTAAAAACTATTGTTTCAGTTTCTGCTGATAATCCCACTTACGAGAGTATTTATGGAAATACTAATACACAGTGGACGTTACCGTAAATGAACAAATTTGCCGTAAAGCTTCAGCTATGCACTCAGCTGCATTTCTATTACTTTAAGTGTGTTTGCCCATCTTCTTTCTATGATATTAAAATATTCATCTTTATAATACTTATTTTTTCCCCTATGTGAAATTAAGCAATTATATGAAAAAGATCCACATACGTATTGTTAACAGTTACAAGCATTCCCTGTGGAAACGGCATATAGTGACCTCCATCCTCAGGGCTGGCTGCCGCCTGCTTTATGTGTGTCCTTCCATCTGATTTTAGAAGATTTTTCCTGTTTTATGTTCCTAGAGCCCCACAGATCTGTTTAAAACCGCGGTGCCATGAATATAAAATCAATAGATAAATAAAATCCGGTGCTCTAACTGGACAAGCCAAAGCCATTAAATGACCAATAGCCAGCCACTGTCCCAAATCCCAATCTTTGTTCTGTGGCCTCACAGATCCCTTTCTCCCTCGCCCTGCCCAACTGCCCCCACTGCTCTGGAGAGAGAAAATGAAAAGATTGCAAGTGTGGAGACATTTCAGTCCAAGGACTGCATTGCAAAGCCACGTAGAGAGCATGTTTGAAATTCTTTTATGTGTTTCTAAAATAACAGTGAGAAGCCTGCTCTCTTTTGTTCAGAGATAAGGGAAAACTGCCCTTGAAGAGCTAAAGTGAACAAAATATAAAATTTCCTTCCTGTTTCTTAGCACTCGGACCATTTTGAAAACAGCCCTATTTTTTTTTCCTTCGCATATTCAGATAACCGCCGGGCAAGACATTGTGAGTCTGGCCTCTCTGGATTCTGTTTGCTGTGTTTCCTTACACCTCTCGCTGGTCCCTGGGGCTCGGGAGGGTGTTTATTACAAATGAATGTTTAATGTCTGCCTTGAAGAGCTACTTGTCTGGCTTGGATTTTCTGGTTACGGTGCTCTGGAAACAGCTGCACACAGAGAAGGACCCTGTTGAGCGTTATCGGGGCGCTGAGAGCCGTTCTTGCGTCTTGCAGCTGTGTTTAGTGAGGGCTTTCTCGTCTTACTGCCGCGCGGCTCGTTTGGCAGAGGAGAGCTCGGCGAGGAGGTGACGCCGATGGTTTTGGTTGACCTTCTTCGTCGCTGGTGTTAAATCCCGCGACGGGAGTCTGGGGACGGGACGATTGCAAGAGATGCACAGGTAAGAGCGGGTCAGTGCGGCAGCCGTTCGAAGGAGGTGCCGAGCAAGAAAAGCTCGTGGTGAGCCAAATGCTTCCTCCGCCTGCCTTCCTCCTGAGGCTAGGTCCAAGGGGGAAGGAAGCTTCTGGTTCTAGACACTTGGGCCGTAAGGTTGCTCTGCTCCAACCGCTTTCATCTGGGCTGGCAGCTGGTGCCTGAGCTTCAGTTGTCCTTCTCACCTGCCTTTCGTTTAAACGCAGCTGGTTTGTGTTGTAGCTAGGAGATAGGGTGGGCTGGACGCTTTAGCAGCACGTGTCTTTGAAGCTCTGGCAAACTCGCTTGGAGGTGTTCTTAGGTGAGGGGATATGTGTGCTATTCAAAAAGCGAGTGGACGGGGTACTTCAGGACATGGTTTAGTGGGCAGGGTTGATGGTTGGACTCGATGATCTTGATGGTCTTTTCCAACCTAAATGATTCTATATCTCTCTTTCCTCACTGTCTTGAGACTGACTTGCTTGTGCCTCGGAAGAGGTGTCTGATGCTTTGCCGGGATGGATGGGAGCTCCGTAAGTGTGGAGAAACCTCTAAAGGCTGAAACCAATCAGTACCGCTTGATTGCACCATCACTGCAAAATAACAAGGTTTCACAGCCTCCTAAGGCTTTGTCCTTTCTTCCAGTTGCTGGGCTCACTTCCCATGTGCCAGAAAACATTTCTCAGCTGGTGGAAATTATTTATTCATGGTCCTAGCTTGGGCTGTCTGCAGACTGCTGTATCTTGCCAACTGGTAGCCAGACGTTAGAGCCGACTTAAGAAATCGTGGATTATAAAGCAGCAACTTTCACCAGGTGAGTCAAAGGGAACAAAGGTTTCTCCTTGGAGGAGACCTCTTCAGCTTATCGCAGGTAGGAGCTGCTTTCTGAGGGCCTTTAAACACCTAACTCCATCCAAAATTAAATACAGCTGTCCAGAGCAAGTAATGCTCTCTTAGTGGCTACACCATAACTGTGCTGGGAGCCTTTTTGTGTGCTTGTGTGCCCAAGAGTCCAAAACAAATAATGCAGCAGAGAGTTTTTGCGCAGTTGATAGTTTCCTCGGCATGGTTTCCTGATTGCAATCCCTGCCTAATTAGCTGGGATGCTGCCTCCTCTAGACTCTTGTGGAATGGTGCAGTCAAAAGCTAAGTGCTGGTAAAAGCTCCTGTGGTTGACTGTAAGGCCAATAGGCTGTTTTTAGTTCATGCCCTGTCTTAGTCAAACTCTTTTACAAATGGTGTTGGTCTTTTCTTTTTCCCTGTCTCTCAATCTCACTGTTTCTGGTCTGGTGCAAAATGCTGAAGTGCAGATGTGCCATTTACTGAAATGCTGAAAAAAAGTTGAAGCTGAAATTTAAAAAAAAAGTGTGGGGGAAGGTCAGGCAAAAGGTAAGGCCACGTTCATTTTCAAGACATTATTTTGCAGGCAGCTCTGTAATGGAAAAGCAGAATGCACGGTCTTGGTTGCAAGTAATAGCCCCCGCAATGGCAAAGAGTATTTGCGGTCCCATTGTCAGGAGGAAACTGAGAGTTAGAAGCCCTCCCTATTGCTCAGGCTGATAAAAAGTTGCACTTCGGCTCCTACACCCTGTTACATGAGCAGGCTCCAAAAGCAACAGACAGTAATATCAGCATGTGCAGTATTTTGGAAACACTTTTAAGATTGTGTGGTAATGAGCAAGGCAGAAGTCCCACCATTTATTTCAATGGCATCTAAAAGTTTTCAGAATGGGTCAGATTTTTTTTTGCTTCACTTGAAACACTTCCAAAGGGCCAGGTTTTCAGAAGTGGCCAAGCATTTCTTGCCTGAGGAGTCTTGGATACCCAGCTTGAGACATTTGTATAGAAGCATCCCCAAACCACTGACCACTTCTGAAAATGTTGTCCTTCTCAGTGAAGCTTCTCCCTATCCATCTGTGTGGGATCTGGTTGTGCTCCTGTTGCAGACGTGGAGTTTTGCCCTCAGTTTCAATGGAATTGTCATTTCCCTTGGCTGTCCCTCCTCTGCTTGTGTTCAGCGGGCTCAGAAGTGCGCTTTCACTAATTGCCTAACAGTCCTCCAAAAGAGTATTCTCTGACAATATGGTGTTTTTACAACAGAAGACATTGTCTCAGATTTTAATAACTGTATTAATAAGTGGGAAAGCGAGGAGCAATATTCCTTTGCTGATGCACTGTGTCAGTGAGCCAAAGAGCTTGCTTTCTGCAGCTCTCAGAGGGGTGGCATTCCATTTCTCCGGTTCTGGGAGATCCTTTGGGAACTGGGTTCATTCAGCATTGCTGCAGAACCTGCAGAGTATTTTGTTCTGCCTGTGTCCTGTAATAACAACAGTAGTCCTTGAACTAAACCGCGTGACCAGCTCCATACTTGCAACTTCCATTATGCTACCCTGCTTTTGATTACTAGTTGTTTAAAGTTGTTGAATGAGACGGCAGAAGAGAATACCAGTGGGATGGATTGGGGGGAAAAGCAGCTGATGAAAAACATGTGCAAACAGGGGACATGCCCTAGTAATGAAAGCTGGTATGAGTCCTCAAAAGCACCATCATGAGAAAATACCAGCAAGAAATAAATAGCCGCCATCTCCCTAGTCAGTCCATTCTGATGTACTATAATTTTCCTGACTGCCACGCAGTACAAAATGGCTTTAAGGTGCTTGTACAACTGAGCCTTACCTAAGGAAAAAATTACTTCATCTCTATATTTCTACCACGTGCGGAATTGCCAATACATTTACTAGTAGTCATGTTTCTTTCAGGCCAATGAAAAGTCTTGACCATTTTTACAGTGCATTCCAGAAAAAAGTCTGTTAGATTTGCTCTTTCCTGAAGGATTGGTGATCAGAAGTTATTTCTTTTTTCTTTTTTTTTCTTTTTTTTTTTGAACATACAGGGAGTAGAAGGTAAAAAGAAAAACATAGCTCTTAAAATATCACAATTTTCTATTTTTATTTTCTGGGAGAAGAAGAAAAGAATGGACGTATCCCTTTGGTGCTAACTTGGAGTTCTTCTCTATCTTCTGCTGCTGTTTGTTTAGCTGACTCTGTACGTCCTTCATCCCTTCCAGTTACTGGCTTTCTGCGATGAATAGGTGCCTTTCTATTTTGCAGACAGAGTAAACCCTTTTGAGGCCTTTATATTGTTGATAGTGTTTACATTCTGGCATCTGATTCTTGGTACTTGAAAATCTAGTAGCTGTTTCTGTAGGGTTCAGCTCTTCATTTACTACAGTTTCCTCTCATGAACAGCCCTACTGCACAGTGACAATATAATTTCCAACCAAGTCACTCAAACTGTACTTCCATGTGTGATATGTGTCTTTCCTGGCTTGCATGTGCCAATAAAGTTTTCTCACTGATAATCTTTAAAGCTCTAATCTGACTGACTTAGACAGGAGTCGTATTTGCACTGCACCCTTCTATGGTAGCCTTTATTGAGAGGTTAAGTTTGGTAATTTGCAAAAATCAAAAATGTTACTGTGGTTTATTTGCACCTATGCACACCTAGAGCCACCTCAAATTCTGTGGAGGCGGTTAAGAACAGCAGAAGGTTAGGCACTGAGTGACAGAGGTTAGGGTGATGTGGCTTGTGGGCAAGAAGACCTGACCTGCTCAGTGGGGAAAATAAAGAGGGATATGAGAGGAGAGGGTGGTTTCTTCCACATCTTAAAAAATCATCTTCCTTTTCTCCTTGCGCTTGGCAATCTGATTCCATGTGCTGATCACAAGGTTCATTAGTCCGAAGGGCCGAAACCTTTGAGCCATGTGCTAGATGTTAGGAACATGATGAAAATGCCAAGACGCGTGGTATGTAATAGCTTTGTTACTGTGGTCAGGAGGATTTAGGCGGAGTTGCAGGCACTGGAATGGAATTTTGCAAGCTTTTACTCTTCATTTCAAGAGGATAATGGAATAGCATTGCATGTCCTTTTCCATAACTGGCTGTGGCTTTCTCCTTGGCCTTTACCATTTGATTATTGGTTTTTGTGTGCTCTTTCCTCTTGAAATACTACTGCTAAGTCCTTTAAAATTATTGTGTCTTTCAAGAAAAACAATCAGGTCTTAAGAGGCATTTTTTCAGCAGTGGGGGGAATCTGGAGTTTGTTTAAAGAAAGGGGATCTGAAGAAGATAAAGCAGAGATATCAGCTATGCAGAACTAATGATGCATTCCAAAAGAGAATTGAAGAGCTATATAACTCCATGAAGTGCTCCAGTCTATATTAGCTTTTTCACTGAGAAACCTTTTGAAGCACCAGAATCGCACACACATGTATTATACATAAAAACTCTGTAATGCAGAAGAGTATCTTTGGATCTAACACTGCATGAGGAAGCCCGTGCCACTCTCACGGAGCAAGCAAATGACACTAAATTCCCTCGGCGGGAATCAAAGCCTTTCCAAACTAACCTCGCTACCGGCCGATGTTTGAATTGCTAGTAATAGACACCCACCCTTGCTGCACATACAGCGTGCGCTGCCTCGAACGTGTGTTTTCCTTCCACCCTTGGATGCTCCTGTAATTCTGGGAACATCCTGCCCCAAGGTGTCAACGTGTCTGCTCAGGTGAATCTGAGGAAAGAGATACGAGAGGTAGATGAGAGCCTTGGAAAAGTGTGATACACACCAGCCAGATTGTCAGAGCTAATAGAGTGACCGCTTGGGTGTGAAAACTCGAGTGCTGTGCCACGGTAGCCCAGGGATCAGCCAGCCCTTTATTCGAGGGAAGGGGAGTGAGCAGCAACAGCAAACCTAAATCAACAGTTCAAGCTGACAGAAAGCATTATTTCTGAGCCAATCGAGAAAGAATAACTTGAAAAACAGTTAGACTAACCGTTGTTTATACACTACAGATATTTCAAACCCAAGAGAAACTAAGGAAGTAGTGGTGCTTGTTAAAAGGCGATGTAAAATGATTTGAAATAGCTATTAATAATGTAAATGCTTCTGTTAGGCAACCTGCTTCCTCAGGGTAGGTGATCTAATCCTATTGCTCAGGAAGTGCCGTTGGTTTCTTTTTCCAATAAGCTTAGGGCACAGAGGGCATCTGGATTAATGAGAGGCTGAGATGGTGGGAAAATACTCCATTATCCTTAGCCTTTGGTAAGCCTGGGTAATTAGTGAAACCTTTGCAAGAAGTATTTTTCATTTCACTGTGATTGCAAAATAATTGTCTCATCTGGTAGGGATATCATCTGTATTGCCTTATAACACACAGGTAGTATGTGAAAAATCTACTTCATAAGTACATGCACTAGTGTGGTTCTAACTGAGCTGGTCAGCTGAAGGCCCCGTGACTAGGTATATTAAAAACCTGTACAAAACAGCACATACCAGTATTTGCTGTTCATTTAAAGGGGGAAAATTGGCCTCTTTGGGGCAGTTTTTGAGTGCCAGCTGAGAATTTCTTGTGCTCATTTACATCAGAATCCCTAAGCTTCCTCCTCCTGAAAATGAGAAGCACATCAGTAGGCTCTGGACTTTGCTTTTAAGGATGAACTTTACAAGCGGTAAAAGAAACAACCTTAAGGGAAAGACAGGAGAGCGAGAAAGGAAGAAACAGGCATCTCCGTACCAAAGGTATAGGCTTGGGACTGAAGATGTTCTCTTCCCAGTTCTGTCACTGGCTTCTTGTCTGATCTTTTACCACCAGTAAAAGAGATACCACCAGTATCTCTCTGGATTTCTACTTCCCATCTCTAACAAGGGAAATACTAGTATTTCCTTTTTTTCCTGCTTTTTGTCTGTTTAGGCAGCAAGTTTTTTGGGCAGGGGGGATCTTTCATGCTGCTCACGGTAAAAAACTCAGTTCTGTGGGGCCTCGTGGGACTCTTGGGTTACGAATAGTAACAAAGAGGCAGGAGGATGTCCAAAGGCCTGTTTTTTGAAAGGTGGCCAGTAGTTTACTTCTTTTTTTTTTTTTTTTTTTTTCTTTTTTTTGGGGGGGGCGGGCAGGGTGCAGGGGGCAGATTCCTTTGCCTTGGTAGCCAGGGAAGTTCATGCATTTCTGAAACGTAGCTTTTAGTAGCTTGGCACAGTCCAGCGTCATGCTCAGTAGGCTCCGTGGCTTCTTCGTGGTAGTGCTCCCCTGTTGCAGTGGTTACCGTGAATGCATCGCTGCTTGCCATTCTTGTCATTGACCCCAAATCAGATAGTTTTCCCGTTGCAGGGAATAGGAAATAATCTACATTATTTTGTTAGAATTGAATAGTACTTGTGAGTGTTGGTGGCTAAGCAGCCAGCAGTGTTGGTGGGGAAATTAGTAGGGTAAAGGAGGTGGATTTGCTCAGCATCTGGTCATGTCATTTGATGTGCACCTAGACGTGTGCTGGCTGTTCATGTTCCCCACAGCATGTCGAATAAATCTCTCTTTCTTTCTCTAGCACACACACTTACCTCTGAAACCTGTGTTTAGATAGGTATGTCAGGTCAACCTGGGGCATTGGCTGTTGTGACCTACAGTCTCCCTGGGCATAATTTCTGTGGGAAAAAGTTTATTCTGCTAGATAGGTACGTACCTTTCATTTTCAGCCGTCGTGGTGATACTGTTTTCAGCGAGGCGAACCGTGGTTTGCCCTGAGTCTGGTCTGTAACTGGAGCTGCATCTGCTGCTCCTGGGAACGCCAAGCCTTGCGTCTGATCTGGAATGCCAATGAGCCCATATAAAGCTGTTAGTGTCTGTGTGAGGTTTTTCTAGTCCTCATTACCAACCTGATAGAAAGATAATTCCTCAGCTGCTGTTCCAACCTGTGGGATTTTACCCACTTAATTAATTTTCTTCCTTGTTAAAGAAGATCTCTTTTTTATGCACGAGAAGCCGTGCTCGACTTGCTTTTGAGGGACTCGTCTCATGTCTATATCAAAGGCACAGAGGCCCCAGAAGTTGGGGGGTAAGCCCTGGGAGCAACGTGCCCGCGGAGGCTGAACGTGGAAGCGCTGCCTTGCGTGCCGAGGGGACCCACGTCTGCACGGCGGAGGGGACTCCCCTTCCCTGCTCCCCCCT
This sequence comes from Haliaeetus leucocephalus, assembly GCF_000737465.1. Taxonomy (NCBI): domain Eukaryota; kingdom Metazoa; phylum Chordata; class Aves; order Accipitriformes; family Accipitridae; genus Haliaeetus; species Haliaeetus leucocephalus. The sequence continues at coordinate 5,019,777 of NW_010973132.1, read as the reverse complement.
TTTGCCACCGCTGGGCGATAAAATGGAAGCTTGTGACACGGCCAAAGGGTGACAAACTGCGTGCTGAATGCCTGCTGAGAGTTAAAAATGCCAGCCTACACCACCCTCCCCAACCTTTCAGCGTGTCAGCAAGCTGTCTGTGTAAATAAATACATGTATCAAACAGTAAGCAGATGCCTTTTTAACATGCACTGTTTCAGGCTGAGATATTCCTTTCTGGTGCAGCTCATCTCAGCATCTGTCAAGCTAATGCCAACTCCACAGCTCCCTTTCAGCTGTATTTAATGCATGAAGATTTGTGTTGTGGTAAATGTAAAATATAATGAGGATTTGGCTTGTTTTACATCTGTTTTGGTGTTACTTGTGATGTATAAAATGTTAAAAGGGAACGCTTTGTGTTCCTCCCGATCTCTGGGTCAGTATATAGTGCAAACTCTTGTTCCTTATGCTTGATTAAGTGGCTTTATACAAGCATGTGTGTGATTGTAGAAGTATACGAGGAGGGGAAAAAAAAAAGTAATTTGAAAAATATACCACCATTGGGGCCCCGAAGCAAACAAACATTGAAGTGGGGAGGGAACTAGGATGAGGGTTGGATTTAAAATAAAAATTAAAAAAAAAGCTTAATTCCGCAGGGCCTCTTGTACTCCTTAAATCAAGCCAAACTCAGGAGCCATAGAGTCTAAAGCCCCAAGGGTGTTTCTTAGTGCAGTGTTGTGGAAGGGGCACTCGTGAGCTGCTAGGCTGGGTCAGATCTTGTCTAATCCAGGGTCGTGTCTCTCATAGCAGCCAGCAGTGATTAGAGAGAATGTAAGACCAGGGCAACAAACCAGGAGAAATTCCATGTTAAGCTTTTGTTTATTTTTATTTTCATATTAAAAATGTATTGAGCCCAGATGACCCATAGTCTACTGGCTCTACTCCTCTTTTAAAAATTCACGTTCGGGGCTAAAGGAGTGTTGGATCCTGTGGTGCGGCTGTCCCTCTCTGTCCCCTCTGCATCAGCCTCGGTTAAGGTGCCTGGTTTTTATTGTCCTTATTCACGTTTCACACACGCTACTGCTTTTGCTCTAGTCAGATACAAAGGAATCACGTTGGAAAAAAAAAAATCAGACTGTTTATGCAGGCAACAAGTCTTGAAGACAGCTCCCTGTCAGACTTTTCTGAGGTCTGCTGAGAGAAAGGAGAGTATTCCTGCTGCTTGAGACACTCTCAATTGGATTAGATATAAACAAAGCAGGGGGGAGGGGAGAGGCATGATCCTCCACCAGAGAGGAGTATTTAGATGACCTGAGATATCTTCTGTTTCTTAATGTTCCTTGAATAGAGATGATTGAAATCTCTCATCTGAGCAAATATGCACAGAACACAAAATACAGTAGCAGTGACCCTAAATATATTAGAGCGCTCCGCTTCTGATCACAGCGGTACATCAGCTGGAATAGTAATAGGGAATGAATGGGTTTTGCCTACATGGACAGCACTGTTCTTCCATAATGGAAGGGGAAAATTGGTACTAAAAATGGCATTGGATCAAATTTTTGATGACTCTCAGTACACCTGCCTGTGACCTTTCCATCTTGTGGTTTCAGAACACTTTGCAAACCTGAATAAATTTTTTTTCTTTTTCTCACTGTCTCCAGAGGCTGGAAGTTACTGTCCAATACTGCATGTCTGAAAGGACTAGGACCATGTTCAATAGGATAGGTTTCTATTAGGCAGCAGACATTTTGTCCTGCACAGGAGTATGTGGACGTACGCATTTTCTCCATGCAAGCACTCGCACCTCTCAAATACTTGCCCTTCCCCTTCAAAGGAACCAAGATGTGGTCGGTACGCGTGTATTTGAAATGCCAGGTCGTGCAGAGCAGGAAAGAGGCTTGTAAACACACACCCACGGGAGGACGAAGCTCACCTGAACGTGTGCTAGTCCACTCGAGCCACGGGCAAGGAGAACATCTGCCCGAATACCTGTTTGGTGGGACCTTGCTCTGCGCGCTAGACCATGCTGCTCCTCCAGTGCACATAAGATGAATGATCAGGGTGCAGCGCGTCGGGCTAGACACAGCATGAAGTGCTCCTGTGTCCCTTTTCCTGGGGAAAAATGAAATAGTGCCTCTGTGGAGGGGAGCAGGGGGATGCTGGCAGAGGGCTGGTACCCGTACGCGTGGCAGGAATTTCCTTTCATGTGGTCTGATGTGACGTTAGCGCTTCCTAGCTGCCTCGTCAGTGCCTTTGTAATGTACTGGATCGACAAATAAATGCTAGTTCAGCTCAGCGTGGCTGTCTTCTCCAGAAAGCATGACAGAGAAAGGGAAGTTTGAGACGTCTGGCTGCAGCCCTGTCTTGGTGTCTTACAGCGCTGCTGGATGGAGTTGCTGTGAAGAAACTTTTCGTCTTGTCCCTGGAGGAGTTACTAAGCCCTGGGATGCGGGGGCGGGCGGCACTGATGCTCCCTGGTGCTGCGTGTGGACCGCTGGCATTGGTTATAGGATGCTGGAGGGGCTGGGCAGGGCGGAGGGGTTTGGTTTCAAAAGAGGGCAAAGCAGCAAGGTAGACTGGGGGGAGAGAAGTAATACTGTGAAATGGATTTGCGTGGCGCCAGCTTCCTATCTGAATTGGAGCTGTCAGGGAGAATGAGATCCAGACTCGGTGCTGTTCTCCAGAGAGAAGCGGTTATGGAGCGATTGCTCTGTTAAGCGCTGGCTCCACCTCTACGCCCCGGGTCTGGCTGACTTCTGCAAGGAGAAAACCGACAAGATCTGGCATGATCCCTCCTCCTTTCCCACTGGCTTTTCCTGCCTTTCTCCAGGCACTGATTTACCTTCTTTCACTTGCTGATTGCTTTCACCACCTGAGCGTCTCCCACTGCACCCTTCTTCTCCTGGCTGAGTTGGTTATCTTCATCCCACCCTTACCTGCCTCTCGGGTCCATCACCTTGCCCTCTTTTTCATCCTCAAGACTTTTCTGGCTCCCACCATTCAGCACACAGTTGTACTCTGATATTCTATTCAGTAAGTGAACACGCGTGTGTGTGTGTATTTGTCCCATACAGTGCAGGAGGGGGTGCGTGTGCGTCTTCGACATTTAACTCCCCGTGTTTTTTCACGCACTACTCCGTCCTCTGTTCTGGGACTTGTCTTTGGGGGACTCACAGCATCTCCTCCTGACATTCCCGTCCTCTCCTCTTTTCCCGGTGACTCTCCCCTGCTTCACAGGGGAGCAGGAGGAGAAGATGCAGAGCGACTCAGTTGCTCCTTTCTTACTCTGATGGAAATAACCCTGTCCTCCTGGTCAAAGCCCTTTTCTGGCCAGTCTGAACGGACTGGGAAGTACGGAGGAAGATTTTGCCTTTGGTCCAGGCCTTGCCAAGGTCTTCAGGGTCACTGCCAGATGCTTCCCCTCACCTCCTTCAGGCAAGAAAGAGTTGATCTTTACCTTAGCAGGAAGAAGTGAGGAAAAGCAAGGTCACGGTCTTCTCCTCAGGTCCAGTATGGAGGTATGCGTCTTACCTATTTTTCATCGCTGTTTCCGACAGGTTGACCAGCCTGGATCACGGCGCTAGGGACCTGAAGCAAGCATCCTGACTGATGCCTGTTTAGTACGACCTGACTTCTTGAGGAGAACAAGTATTTCTCTGAAGGCCTGTCCTCTCAAAGCAGCAGGCAGGTAAGGCAGACGGAGCTCCCAACGCTCAGGCGCTGCTGGGCTCTGCGCATCCCGCGGTGGGCTCAGGAGGGGATTTTTGTCCCTTCGTTTGGCTCAAGAGGGGCTTTGTCACCTCTGCCTGCTATGCCTGTAGGGGTGGAACCTTATGTTGTGTTTAGAGCACGGGGAACGTTTTTCGGCAGAAATGTGCTTTCAGAGGATCGAGACTGCTCGTGTCTTTGAGATGAATGCAGGCTAAAAGTGTGGGAGGAGTATGCTGAAAAAAGAAAAACGTTACATGTGAGGTATTAAAGAAACAATACTTAGACCTCTTGTTCTAAGATAACTTTATATTGAAAATTACCTTAATTTAAGCAGAAAACTTTTTAAGAAAAGGAATAAAGAATTGTATGTTGGGGGGAAGGGGTTAAGTACAAAGTTAATTTAATCATTTAATTTTCAACTGGGCAAGATGTTTCAGGTCATCCAAAAGTGAAAAAAACAAACAGAAAAGCCTTGCAGTTCTAATCGCTATGACTCATGGAAACCAGATCTAGAAAAGATGAGGCCCTTTAGTCCAAACCCTTAATCCCCTACTAGTATGTAACATCGTTCCCAGCAGCGTCTACCAGTCCTGTTTTAAATGATGGGATTTTCCCTTGTCCCCTTGGGATACTATTGCACAGTCTAATAGAATTAATCTGCTTACTTCTCTTTGAACCCCTGACCACTGCAGATGCAATTAGTAGTAGGCAATGGGAGGATTCTGTTTCCTATGCTGTATTATGAAGGCTTAGGGCTGTATTGTGCTAAACCAGACATCAGTTGCGAGCGTGTACGCATGAGTGTGGCTTATCTGTCAGTACTCATTACAGCCCCATAAACGTCTCTGAACTACAGAGTTCTCAGACTTACAGGAGCTTTTCTACAATCGTAATTCAGGATCTGATAAGGCACAGACTAATGTATTTGAACGCCTGTGAGAAAGATAGCACGATTGGAAACTAAAGCGAAATGCAAAGTCATATGCTGCTTGTGCTAGAGACTCTCGGAGGCAATTTACTTCTCTGTTTCTGGAGCATTCTCTGGCCTCATTTTTTAATTCTCTCTCAGGCAGCTTGGTAGGAACTATGTGAAATAGCTTTTTGCTGTGTATGGTGCTGCTGTGGAAGTACCGCCGCACCTTTCCATCTGTGAATTTCCTTCTTGTTTTAGATGAATGTTGTGGGCTTCTGCTGATGTTTACTGAAAGGCAAATAACCAGATGAATATAAAGTCAAATAAATTGGAGCTGGAAAATCGTATCTGGTCTTATTTAGTCTTGTCTCCACTTTACACAAAGTGGAGCTTCCTTCTGTGACATTTCACCTGTTTTGCTCCTCAAATTTGGAAGAGTTTTAGTAGTGAGAACTGTTACTTGGTTTCTAAAGCACATGGATGGGGTTTTGACCTGTTTACACCTGGAGACTACAGCAACAGCTGATCTGTACAAACTCTTTGTGTGGACGCTTGGATTCATCCACTTCCAAAGTGAATTAAAAAACACGTCCTAGCACAGAAAGTGACTGCAGTATAATTGCTGGCGGATGCTTGAATGAGGCTGCAACGTGAAGCAGGGGCAGAAGTCCTCAAAACCAGGCACGTGCCAGCCTTCCACGTGGGCACTGGCACTAAAGGAGAAGGTTACAATCCTGTTCCTCCTCCCTCCCAATAAATCCCTGGCTCTAATGTGCCATAGCTTTTCTGGAGTATTTCCTCAAATAGAAAGCCTAAATGTAAACTTAGCCACTGGTCCAGTGTTTCATTATCAAGATAAGTTAATTAAGCCTATTAAAATTTGACTAGATTGCCTGTGTTTGTCGGATCAGAATTTCCTAAATGCTGAAGATTGAGTTGCAAAGCTTTGATGTGTTCAATGAGTCCAGTGCTAATTTGCCCATTGTTTTTAATCAGTTGAAATTCTTTTCCAGCTTGGTGCTTGGCTGCTTCGTGTGGTTTTGCAGCATACTTTAAAGGATGACTGAAGCAAGGTGTAATGATCCGTAGCGCTTTAGATCATCTGCAGTTTATGTTCCCTGTCCCTGCTTTGCTAGTCAAGCTTTATGCCAGTGAAAGTGTCAGTAAACCCAAGGCAGATAGATAGGTACAGCTTCTCCTCCACTCTCCCCCTTTTTTTTTTTCCTTGAAAGTTTATCTTGCTGCTTGCTTTTTAAAAGCTCTGCATTAGCTGGGGGGGCTGTGAAGTAAAAGGCATGCTTTAAATACAGATGCTGGTGATAGTCCTTTCAAAAGCTGCATTTCTCAAGCTGGGAGCTATTGACCCCTTTCAGTGCAGTCACAAAGAAATCCAAGAGGAAATGGAGGGTGAGGGCCAGCAGGGAATATATATATAATTTTTTTTCCCCCAAGTCCTCGTCTTACTCCACCCCCTGCCAGGCTGGCTATTGTTTGAGACTCCACATGGGATACCAGTTGCCATATAAGGAAAATGGCATCATGCTACATTCTTTCTAAAAATTGATTTTTTACAGTTGCCTTTTTTTTTTTTTTCTTGCTGAAAGTTGTTCTGCTTTTGTGGAAGATCTGGGCAAAAGGAAAGCGGTAGGCTACAGCATGCATGTATACAGTCTTGGTCTGTGCAAAAGATTGCTTTGGTTCTGTTATCGCAGTTTAGGTGATTAGGCAAAGCAGAAATAGCAAGTGAGGTTCAGCTACTATGACAGGAGCAGAGGATGTGGCTGTGCATTTTCCTGCATCCCGAACTCAGTAATAATCCTCATCACCTCTTCCTTTTCTTGCTTAAGAGGATGCTCAGGCAGTGGGACAGAGGCATGGAGTGCCCTTCTGTGTCCTTCTTTATTCACAGTCTACCATTTATTCAGTCTGTGTTTGCAGTCCTGATGAAAACACACCTGGACTCTTACAAGGGGATCCTGCCTTTTGCTCCCAGGGTGTTCCCTACCAGATTGTCCCCATTTCAGTGCTTGAAATTTTAAGGGGAGAAAATCTCTTTCCACCAGTACTTTATGATTTGTGATCGAGAGCTGGGACAAAACCAGTGCTGCTGAACTGGAACTTCTGTTCTGACACCTGTGTTATGCTGAGGTGTGATTACAGAAGTGGAGAAAAGGAAAATACTTTCTATAAACACTTTTTTTGCAGAAATTAATTGCTTGATATTATTATTATTATTATCTGTGTATGCATTGGCAATATACACTTTTAAAAATGTTGAACAATTTGACAACTTTTAAAGAAACTGCAGTTTTGTGAAATGGAGTAAGGACTTTTTAAAGGTTCAGTGTTTTTTTATAAAATCCTGGAAATGGAGGCCACACCGAACAAAGGAAGCAGATATCATATTGAGAAAGTTCTAATTTTCTTTGATTTTTCTTTAGGCTGTGAGTTAAATTGTTTGGAGAAGCTGTGCTACTCTCATATCACTGCAAAATGAGTCTCCGAGAGACTCTTCCCGTATGATAAATTGTGCTTATACTAGAGATACAAACGCGGAAGCCTACTGGGCTTTGCTAAGGTGCTTGAGTTTGCACCAGTATGGCAGGGGAATGTCCTCACGTAGCTTTTTCTGCGAAAAAAGATAGTTTGGTGCCTCCCACACGCTGTCCGCTGTGGTATCAAGAGGAGATCTCACTCAGAGCGAGCGGTGCGGAATGATGCGATGCCCCATGTGCTCGGTTCTCAGATTACCAACGAAGCAGCTAACGACTTTTGACACGTACGTGGCTGTCGCTGGACGTCTGAGTTGACATTGTGCAGATAAATGGGACGCTCCTCACCCGACAGCTATTGTTCCAAGCTCTCTGCAAACGCCCAGGCCTTGTGTTTTGGTCACAGTCTGCTCACATTTATCACTGTCCTAAATCAACGGGCAACGATGATACGTTTGTCGTTGGGCGTGTTTATAAGTGAAGGACGAGCGTACGGCGTCGGCGATGGATCCAGAGGGCACGCACAGAACCTGCTGCCAGCGCCATTTCTCCAAGAGTCTTGCTCCCAGATTGCCCAGTAAGGACCAGCAGCCAACCTACGGGCTCCTGGAGCTGAGGAGCCCCACTCAGGATCTCGGCTGGAGGTTTCAGCTCTTTAATTTCTGCTGTAAGCTAATTTGTCAGGCTGTGAAGTGGCTGCTGACGATGCGGTGGGTGTCTCTGATGGGTCTGGAGGTGACACAAATGGCCAGAGGGCTCAAACGTTGCTGCAGCTCACTCTGCCAGAGGTGGATGGACCTTCGGAGAAGTCTTGCCCCAGCGGCTTGGAGTTGGTGCTTCTGGCGTCAACTGTGGCATGTGCGGCCACTGATTTTGGCTGTGCCTGTTTTCCTGTGGAGTCGGGAGCTTGTGACACATGTAAATGATAACGAAGGAGGAGGAAATACATTGTCATTAGAAATACATCTCTGTCAGTTCCTGTCCCTTAGTTCTAATCCTACAGTGGTAATTTAAAGCTTTTTTTTTTTTTGCCTGACTCTATCACGGGTGAAGTGCTTTGTCAAGGGAAAATGGGGTTTACCCAATGTGACAGGGCAGGAAAGCAAAGCTGCCTTTCGTTGCTGTGCTGAGTCCTGGATGGAGCGGCTGAGATACGGTGTCGCTCAGGACGGCAGCGAAGGCTTTGCATCGCTTATTTTGAGACCTACAGAAGTACATTTGCTTTTGATTTGTGAATTTTGAAAAGTACGGAGTGAAGCTGGGGACTTAGTTTAAGAGCTGCTAGAATTATTCTCTCACTGTAGAGATTTCTCAGGAAGCAGATACTTAAGAGGGGTGTATGTGCGTGTATTTGAAGCTTTTTTCCTTGGGCTTACGAGTAAGAGCTGGGATCAGTGAAAGGTGATAACTATGAAAATCACTAATAAGGACAGTATTACCCTGTAAGTACTGAAGTAGGTTTGGGGAGTTTTGCATTCAATTATTAGCTCTGTGCCTAGCCTGCATTCTGACAGTGGGAGTAGCTTGATACCCATCTGCCTTTTTTCCCCATCTGTATAAGGATGGTAATACCGCTGGTAAGTTTTGTCTTGTAGAAAAAGGTGATAGAAGTATTTTACTTTGTGCAGGAGCTGGCTTTGTGAAACTTTGCATTCCTTTTCAGAGAAACCTGAAGATGAAAAAGTTTTCATTCTGGAAGGTTTATCTTAATTTTTTTTTTTTTTCCTGTTGCTTCTCCTTTCTGTGACAAAGCAGGAATGGGGAAGGGAAGAAAAAAAAGAAAGAGGTAATCCAGGAATTCCCTCTCCTTACATGAAAAACTGCCCATCAAAAAATGTCTATACATCTCATGTGAAAAAAAATGGGAAAACAGTTGATTTTTAAACTTTCAGAATGTGAAAAAGGTTATTATTACTCTTGAATGCCCTGACAGGTTTTAAAGCTGAGGTTTCTTGCTTGCATTGCTGTGGCTATTTAGTGCAAAATCTTGAGAGCTCTTTTGTGAGAGGAGCCTTACACGTAGGTCAGCTGCTGGCCAGGCTTGCGCAGAGTAAAAATAATGATAATGTAATGGCTGATTTGTCCTTTGTAAAATGACTCATTCTCCGGCTAGCTTCTAACTGCTGTGAGCTGCACCCTTGGCAGACATCACATTTGTTGGCAGTACGGGCAGATAAGAAACTAGGGACTGAGCAGCCTTCGACGTGCTTGTGCTGGACCTTCGGGGCTCTTCTCCGCGGTCGCGTGTGGCAGGAGCTGTCAGGTAAAGATGACATGCGGGCGTTTTTTGGCCAGATGACATGGGGGGATGTAGTGGCAGTGCCCTGCCTGTGTTTTAGCATCAGTGCCCAGCGTGGGGAGGTCTTCAGCTGAACAGGGGACTGTCTGCAGCTATTACTGTTGGGAAAAAGTGGAGCGCAGCGCATCTATGAGTGGACCAGCCCCCCCCAGCAGCATATGGAAGAATAAATAAATTCCAAAGAAGTATGTTTAAGCAGCGTAAACTTCCTTTTTTAATCATTTGTGGAAGGTTTATTTTCAAATCCCCCAACACTCAACCAGGTGCTAATTTTCAGTTGGGCTGTAGCACTGGCTTGAAATTTTGAAGTATATAGGAGCTTTAACAAGCTCAGTCCCTCCCTGCGGCGTGGCACGAGCCAGCGCCTGAGCCCGGGGGGGTAGAAGGAAGCTTTTCCTGGGAACTGGCTGTTCCGTAATTGCCATCTTGAACTTTTTCTGGCACCCTTCCCTGGAGACTGTCGATGACAGGATATTAGAGTATATATCAGCTACCTGACCCGCTGGTTTCCCCATGTTCTGCGTCAGGGGTGGTTATCAGGCTGGGGCATTCCTGCATCCTGTCTGGATAGCGCTTGTTGATGCTAGAGACAGACAGACAGACACCCGCTGCGATGCAGATGACGTGTATGCTGAAGCAGAATTTGTCACTGACTCCTCAAACTGACCCGGACCATTTATAACCTTTGTGGCTGCAAAATACATCCAAGAGTACATTTCAAGGAGGCTAAAAATAATATGCTTAATTTTAATTTATTTCTCCCACAAGTATTCAGTCAACAAGAAGAAAAGGAATCAGTCTGTCCTTTTTTTTTCCATGCTTAAGTGTTCAGCTTTCAGAATGGAGCTGTAAGTTTATCACAAGTTATTGGCCTGTTAGTTGAGTTGGCTTGGTGTATGGATCACGTTACTGGAAAGTGGAATGACTTGCCAGAACTGCCTTTGCTTTTCCATTTCCCTTTCCATCTCCCCATTTTGCATGTTATCTGGTAGCAGTGTTGAAGGCCAAACTCTCACTGAACTGATTGGAACCAGGAGTTGGCATTCCTCTATTCCATCTCCTTCTGCCAAAAGCCAGTGTTTAAAATAAAGACTATACTTCAGACTACTTACACAAATACAATTTATGGTCATTTAAAATACCTGAAGATCAGTACAGCAAAGCTCTGATCTCCTAGTGACTTAGTATGACCACATGGTGGATAAAGTTGAGTACATTCAACAGGTCTTCATCCCAGGAAAAGGGGATAAGTGATGGTGGCTTTTCAAAAGGAGTAATGAAATGTTTTTGGGGGGGGTGGGTGGTGGTGTTTTGGGTTGTTTTGTGGTTTTGGTTTGATTTGTGTTTTTTTTTTTTTAAGATGTGCTTGGAATTACTCATTTGGAAAACTTAAAACTAGCTAGACGTAAGTGTAGACCTGAATCCGGATGTTTAGGACTATTGATATAAATCAATATTTAGGGATACTTAATAATCTTGAGTATTAGGTGTACAAAGCTAAAAGTGCTGCCTTAGCTGCTTGAGATCTTGGTCTTTTGCTATGTGTTTTTTCTGTTGATCAAGAAGAATGATGATGGAAAATGTAGTGATCTGATATTTCTTCTCCTGTGAACAGAAAATCAGCTGTGTGTATCAAGTCTGTGAATCACATCTCTGTAGTAGATCATATTTATGAAAGAAATTACACGCACATTTTTTTTCCAAAATCTTCACAAAGACCATAAATCTTCATAAAATCAAGTTGAAATTAAGCAAATAGTTTCAGTGAACAGAAGGGTTACATATATTTTTGTAAACATCAAAATATTTCCTTCCAGATTTTTTAATGCAACATATTTTTGTTTTAGAAAAGCCAAAGCTGATCCTTTCAACGTTTAAAAATGAAAACCACATTTTCCTATTAAAATTTGATCCAAACTTTTTATAAAAAGACGTTTTGGTCTGTTTGGTGTGGTGTCTTGCGGGGGCAGTGTGTGTGTGTTTTGTTTTGGTTTTTAAGTTAGGAAATGTAAAAAAAAACGTTTTATCTTAGATTGAACAAAATTTTGGGGAGTTGATGTGAAGAAATACTTTTGTATCGCTTTGTCTCAGAAGAAAAATCTTCCAGTTCAAACTGAAGCAATTCTACCCCTCTGGGGTTCTTTTTGTTTTGTCACCCAAACTAAAATATCTGTCGATCATCTTGCTATGTTCTTTCTGATGATACTGATGCAGAGTAATTTTCTTGGGTTTTGCTAATATAAAATTTGCTCATGCTCTATTGCTAGAAGAGTTTGGGGGTTGTCTGGCAGGAGAACGACCACTAGGGCGTTACTCTTGGTTCTGCAGGTGAGTTGCTTTTGTTGCTGGTCGTTGCAGGTAACCTGTTTGCTGTAGCTTTTCTTGTTCCTATTTTCTTATTCACCTCTGAGTTACTGAATACTCAGCTGCAAGTCAAGGAATAAAGCATGAGTGCTCATAGTTATCATTAAATGTTTTCTTTGCTAATTTTCTTTTATTATGTGCCAGCGACGTGCAGCTGAGGATTAAAATAACTGCCCTCAGCACCAGCAGTGGGCTCTGTTTGAAATCTCCAAAGGATATTGTTTATATTTTGCCTGTCTTGCCTGTATCCCTCGTATGATGCTTTCCCCAATGAGCAGCTCTGTCCTCCCCATCCCAAGTGATGCTATTACTGAGGAATGTTGGACAGATACCATGATACGCATACTGGAGGTGCCCCCAGATTTGGGGTTTGAGCTTGATTTAAAGGGGAGGAGATGTGGGAAGGGAATGTTGTTTTTAGTAGGGACCCTGGCTGTAGCGCTTTGCAGAACTGTTTTAAATATGCTCATCAGGCAGGGAGGTCTGTGGGTGCAGGGGAGGGCTCGGCGAACTTTTCAAATGTTTCCATGCGCTGCTCAAGGCTGCTGTCCCAGGCACGTTCTTCATTAGTGCTTCTGGGAAAGGCATTCTGGGAATAATCAATCAGCACCGCTTTGGGTTTCTTCTCCATCAGAACCGCTCTGTCGTGTCTCTCAGTGCTGCTCATTTTGGTTTTAGTCTCTGAACGAGGGATCGATTTGCACAGACTAGCACCAGGCAGGAGAGTTTGGTCTTGCAATGGGCTAAGCCATCTGGCCTGTTTCCTCTAAAAGCACTTAAATTGGTGTTTAAAGTTGGAGGTCCTGAAGAAGCCAGTGGTGGTAGGGCTTTGCTGAAGGGTGTTCTGAATGTCTCAGTGGTTTCTAGATCAAGATTAAGTTGTCCCTTTGGATCTTTGCTGTCACCTCTGATCTGGAGCACTCCTTGTCTCAGAAAGGACCTCCGTGCTTCAGCTTTGCGGCAGTGCCGTATCGCTGACCTGCGCCTTTCACTATCTTTCTTCTGTCTTTCCTCTGCCTCCAGATTCTTTGATGCAACTCAGCTCTGCTGCAGTCAACTGCTTGTTGTCTTCTTGCTTTTGCTGAGGCAGTGTTGCAAAGGGCTTTTTGCAAAAAGGGCATGTTAGGGAGGGAAAGGCTGTAAAGAAGATTTATGTGATTCAAGACAGTCTTTATATGTGTAAGAATTTGGGGGGTGGGAAAGCTGGTCTGATGATAGAGAGAACTTTGCCTTCCCTCTGAGTGAATCAGTGGGCGAACTGGGATTGAAATCCAGAAGCACCTGATACCCAGGTCTCAGCTCACACTTCTGACTTAAGCAAGTTGTAAAATTGGTGTAGTTGGCTGGGGAGGACACACCTTGTGTTGCAAAGGATCTGGCTTACTGGCACTAGAGCTGCCCTTCACAGGAGTAGTGGGGATTGCATGCTATGAATTAATCAGCTTGAGGACACCTGTATAATGTGCACTTTTGCCAGTCCCTTTTGGTGTTCCGTGTCATTGCTCACAAAGGAGCAAAGAAGGACTGTACTTATTTTTCCCCAGAGTTCAACTGGCGGTGACGCTATATACCAGGGAGGTAGTTCTTTACCTCTCTTAATGAGTAACTTTATACTGTCCTGTCTCCTACAATAACAGCTGTCGCTACTAGAAGGAAAAGAAGCTATCTGCCAAGACAGTGAGGCTGTATAAATTGTTAAGAGAGGAGGGAAGGCACGGACAGGGAGCTGAGATTAGAGCAGGAGCCATGCAAATTCCCAAACTCCAAAGAGTGATCTTAGCATTTCATGCACCCCTAAGCAGTGTTTGTTGAATGTTTCTAGTCATGGTGAATGAAAGCAAAAATCCTGACTGGATGGTACATCACTACTGTGACGATGAGGAAGGTTAGACTATCTGTTGTGTTTGCTCTACAGTGTTGTATCACGAATGATGTTTACGGCCAAGATCCTCAAATGTTGACACAGCTTCAGGTAAGGTGGGAAGGGGCCATCGTGACCTCTTTTTCATACTAGACACAGGGTTTCTTTGAATCAAGTCTGGTTTGAATCAGAGCATCTTGATGCAGCAATTTGTCATACGCTTCTTTCTTCTATTCATGATCGTTCTTCCCTGTATATCTGCAATTATGTAATGTCCATATGGCAGCTCCAGCAATTGTTTGGGAGGCAGCCGAACGCTGCAGAAGCTCTATGAGTATACTTCCAGTTCTCTGTCAAATAACTTCGTCCTCTTCAGTTTGTGTTTTGCATACCAGTGGCCTGGAGATCATCTGTGAACCGAAGATTCTCAGGGACCAGGTTTGTGTGGTTTTTAGCTCTTGTCCGTAACTTTCTTAGTTCCTGGTGTTCTTTGGTCTTTCCTCAAATACTGAACCTCTGCCAAAGTAAGACCATCCCAATCTGTCAACATCAGCTGTACAGGGGAGGAGAGTGGCACAGGGCGTCATGAGTAAACCTGCCCAAAGCACCGTGAATGAAATCTGGATGTCACTGAAGTCAGTGGTAATGCTCCCACTCACCTCCCTGGCACTAGAAGTTTATCCCCTTACCGATTAAGAACTTTTTCCCCTTGTGAATGTAAGGATTAATGGATTGTTTGTTCTCAGCTGACCTTTTCTCCCACAGACCATCTTTGAAGCCCAGTGGTGTGTGCGTGTGTCCGTTAATCCTGACATTGGTAGGTTTTGCCCAGCCAAAACACAGCTCCAGGAATTGAGACTGCTACCTATAGGTGGCTAGTAAATTTGGAAAGTTCCTGCAGCAGGAAGAGGTGGACCTAGGTGAGAGCATCCACAGCACTGAGAAATAAAAGCAAAAGTCACAACAAGTTTTGCGGACTGTCCCCGGCACCTTCCCAGCGAGCAGTGCTGGGAAAGCAGGCAGCCCCAGGGAGACCTGGGGACGTGCTTTCGTTGTCAGAAGGTAGTTAGAGGTCTTGCTTTACTCTCTGCCTGTATTCTTTAAAATTGGGAAGGCTCCTTCTCTCCTGCACTCTGTGAAGTCGTGGGGGGGTACCTGCCCCAGCTGGTCCTCCTGTGCCTTGCAGAGGTTTGCAGAGCCGCAGCGATGCTGTTGCCTGGATGCAGGGCAGTTCTGCATCTCAGCCCCCCAGCCAGGACCGGGGGCTGCAGGGGGAGAGGTGGGGGAATTAAGCCCTGTGTGCTTGAAGGCAGGAGCATTAAGTCCACCTGGTGCAGCTTGTAAGCTCAGAGTTTCCTTTTACTTTGCTATCATTATTATTATTTATCATTATTATTGATAAGAGAAAAGTGCAACCCAGCTGCTCGGTGCAGAGATCTGAGGGCTCCCGCAGGGTGAAGCGCTTCATGCTGCTTAGAAAACCAGCCATTGTGCTGTCTCTTGAATAAGCATTTTATTTCACATGCTTGTTCTGAGCCTCCTGCTGTTGCTCACACTACAACTGCTGACAAGTAGCCTTCCTGGCAACATGGCATCAGAGCCCATGAGCTGCCTTCCCTCTGGCTGAGACCCTGGGAGAACAATATGAAGAAGACGGTGACTGTTGAATATTTGAAATGAAGTATTTCCTCTTAAACATGAAACTGCTCTTTGTGCTTCATACACATCACTGCTTGGTGACAGCAATTGGCCAAGTCATGCATTATTCCTGTGTTCAGATAGGACTGTGCTAACTGCACTGCAAGAGCTTTCTCCTCTCTCCTTGGCCGAGCACATGAAACCTCACCGTCAGCAGGACACCCACTTGTATAGCACATGTGTAAAACGTCCGTGAACTTTACTAACTAGGATCAGTCAAATTTTAAGCTCAGTTACTTTAAATTCGAGCTAGTTCATATTGTAACACAATGTTTTTTGCTGTGTATGTCTGTAGAGCACTGTGCTGTTTCAAGCAACACTTGGGAACTGTGTCAGTGAGCATTAGTAAAACAACGGTAATTAACCTTTAGATTGAGGTAGCACGCAAGATCTCTTATAATGAACCAGGGTCCCCTGGTTCGAAGCACTGTAAATTTGCATGACAGAAATACTGTCTGGTCTAAGAACACGTACTTTAATATAAGATGAGAAAATTTAATGTAAGATGAGAAAACAAATGAGTATAATGCAGTGGCGGGGGAAATAAACGCCTGAGCAAGACCACACTGAAGTCGATGACCTTTCTACTGACCATACTAGGCACTGGGTTTGGTCTTAAATAGATTCCATGTCAGGCTTCTAAAAACACATTATCATAATGTCCATGGCATGGAGCTCAGCAATGGACAAAGTTTGTCCTACATGAAGATTGGCTCATCTTCATTGCTGAAGGAGCACAGCACCTAACTTTGAGCTACTATTAGAAACAGAATTGTTGGAAGACTGAAAACCTGGAGGGTTTCAAGACAGATAGTAGAAGGTTGGGAAACTTCGAGCACTTTTTCCGAGGTCTTTAGAAAGTATTATTTATGAAGGTATTTGCATCTCTGCAAAATGAGTGCAAAGCGATCGATGACACAAGCGTATTGTTCTGATGTTGTAGTTTGCACTTTTTGTATTTCTATTTGCACATGTATGAAGAATGGCAGAGGATGAAAGATGTGTCTCACTGAGACTCCTTGTGAGGCGACTATTGAAAGGCCAGGCTGGAGGTTGGAATCTGCTTTCTCTTGGCTCTGCGTGTGTGTGTATAAATATACATATATACAGACATATATATGTATGAAAATACACACACAAAGCCACTGATTGTCAGCAAATAACACTATTCACAGGAGCTTAGTATCTGCTGTAAGCAGAAAGGACAAGCCCTTCTCTCCCCTACTGAAGGCAGTGTTAGACATGAAATTGCTATAGACTGGTACAGCGGTTTTGTCATATAAATTGTTTATTCCTCTCTCCTTCCTGTCTTCATAAATAAATTTGTTAGGTGTTTTACCAGCTCATTTGTTTAGATAAACCAAGTACATGCTAACTAAGGGTATCAATAAAATGCTGTATCTTAATCAGATGTTAGTATTAATATCCCTCTGGCCTGTTGGATTAAGCACTTTACACCACATAAATTTTCCTATTTAGAAGTAAAACCACACCCCTTTCTCCTCCCTGATTGTTTTTTTTTTTTTTCTAACGTATACAGTAGGCAAAAGGGCTGCGTAATTTCTGGAGTGAACAAATAGATGCGAGGAGCGGGTGTGCACTCTGGTTCCTGCTGAAATGAAGAGTAGAGTAACATTTTTGGGAACTGTATTAGCGCGAAGGAGCTTTAAAAGACAGTGACCTGAATGGAGATTGAGATTCTTACCTCTGTAGACAGGTCTGTGTGAATGGCAATGGCGGGCTGAACATCAGTTTTATTGAGAGAGTAAGGAATCATCGTTACTTAACTACCTCTTTACTGGGGGAAAAAAACCCCATAGCTCACAACATAGAGGAGGACAAATAGTTGTGGAGCTGCAACAAATTCTGACTGAAAAAAATGTTTGAAGGAATTCCAAACCAGAGTTAGCTATGCCACACCACCTCCTCTTCTAGCCAACTTACAGTAATAAGTGGTGCGATAGGAATTCAATTGAACATGTGCAGTATTGAAACATTGAAAAAAACCCGAACCCGATTTCAAGTTTTCTTTCAAAGAAATGTTGGGAGGGTTTTTTTCCACAGCATGTAAAATGGGTAGATCCAAAGTCTATAAAAAGCCTGACGTCTAGGCTCAGATTTTTATTTAGTGAATCCACAGGTACGGTATTCACTAAAGAGTTTAGCAGTGTGTTGAGCTTCAAATCCTTTGAGAAACTAAAAATATGAAACAGGCCAAAAGGCAGCGCCAGAAGAAGCATAGTTATTTTTGTAAGGTTAAACAATTAACGCCTCTTTCTAGATTCAGCGCCATCCAGAATTCAGAACTTAAACTAATGAAAGGGAAATGGTACAAGATTAGTGGACTTTTAACTGCTGTCTTCCCTCCAGCTGTGGGACATCAAAGATGTATAAGCCTTCATTTTCTGTGGCTTCACTGAAAATGCTCTCTTATCCTTCTGAGTGATGTGGAAGGGATGGGATGTTACAGCTGTGTTTGGGCATGGCCTCAGTGCATTTTGCTGGTCTTTCATGACATTGCAGAAGCTTCTTTTGTCCATTATTGGGGGGTTTTTTTGTTCTTTTGAGACAGTTTGCCTGGAAAACAGTAGGTCTTGGTTGCCTTCAGAGTGACTTATGTGATGATGATGACTTAATGTAGTGGAGAAGGCATATGCATACATTTGGAGTTGGGTTAACTGAATTACATTTTTTTAAATGAGTATGAAAGTGTATCATCCTATCTGAACCAAACCCACCCTCAAATCACTAATTAGAGGAAAATAATTAGGTTTCAATGCTAAATTTAGATTCAACTGTAGTTTACAGGAGTGTTTTTTTAAAGAGCAGCCAACAAAAGGAATCTTGCCTCTGAGGATCACCAGGAAAAAGCCTCTTATCTATTATGGCTATGTAGCAACCAACTCCAGAGATGAGTTGCTGGAAGTGACATGCCTGATTTATTGCCCACTGCAGCGTTGAGAGTGTTTGCAAGCTGAAGTATCTGTTATGGTTAGGATGATTATAACGGAGTTTTATTTTATTTTAGAGAGAGAAAGAAAATAAACGCTTTTTTGTGGCTTCCGGACGTGGGTGACTTCTGTGGTTACTTTTGGGTTTAAGCAATGTCAGCCTGGGCTCCTCAGTGTCACTTGCAGTTTCCCTACAAAGGGAGCTGAGGCTGGTCGGTGGGAGGAGAGCTCGAGAGCAATGCCTCAGCGCTTGCCCCATTGCAGTGGAGCAGCAGACAGGTCGATCTGGCAGGGCAGAAAATTAGGCTGTGACCCTCATGGGAATTTCTGAGCAGCTGGTTAGGATCCATGCTCCTTGTAGAAGTTTTCTGCTGTTTCTGGTGCAGTTGGATCGCAGTTGGAGAGTATCTCTCAATGTGCAGTTGGAGTGTTCTCTGGAAGATGCTAAGAGTTAGCTAGTTAGTTGTTTTATATACTATTCACTCCAGTACTATCTGTCATCCTAAGTTCCCAAAACGCTTCCTAACCTCTATACAGTGGAATTGCAAGTGGCCTTTTGAGTAGGGACATAAGCAAAACACCGATGCCGTTCGCTGAAGAACATTGCTTTCCAGACTCGAAAGACTAGGAACTTTAATCTGTGTAAAACATTGCATCATCTTTAAGTCAGGGTTGCGCAGAAAAGGTGTGTTCTGTTTCATCTATCTCATGAAGCAGATGACAGGTTTTGAAATTTTAGGGAGATTCTCTTCTCGTCTGTTGTGGTCCAAAAAATATAAACCCTGCTATAGTTTTAAGAAAAGCAACAAATCAAAAAAAAAAAAAGATATAGATCTCTCTCACTACAAGATGCCTTCTTCCAAGAACCACCTTGGTTTGGCCTGGTGAAATTTTTAGGTCAACAGCCTAGCAATTTGGTTGCCTGTGTTCCCTGGCAAGAACTGGGAAGACCAAGAATGTCAGCCTGAATCTTCCATGTCCCAGGTTAATGCCCCATCATCCACACCTCTGGCTTGTTAAAACTTTCTCTCTTGTTTTGATAAAAAGTTCCATCCTGGATTCACAGAAATACCACAAAATGCCTGGTTTTGAGCCTTAAAATGAAGCAACAATTCTCTGTTCCCAAAGCGCAAGAAATTCTCAGCTGACAGATTCAGGCTTCATCTGGAAGAAGCAACAAACTCTCAGGAAGTCCATGATATTCCATCATGCAGAATGATAGGAAATAGATGAGTAGTCCCCGCCAAACTCAGCACCAGTAGAAATGCTGTCCAGGTAGTTGCATTTGCAGAAGGTTAGAGTTCTGTGGTATCAGAAACTAAGCAGCTGTTCATGTATCAGTAGCTCATATATCAACAGCCCTAGATAAGCGTAAGATTTCACGGTGCAAAATCCCACTTGCACACAGTTTGTACTGGAAGGCAGTCTCTTTTTAACTAAGTAGAATGGTAAAGCTGTAAAGGTGAGTTGGGCAGCAGAATCCAAAAAGATGAAGAGATTTCAAGAAGTTACAGAATACATCTCAGAGTTCATGTTTTCAGCTTCTGGCTATGCTGTCTGACAAAGAATTTGCAGTTCAAACCTTTTTCTATCGTTTCTGTTTGTGCTGAGGAAAAAGAAAAAAAAAGCTAGTGAAAGCAAATTCCTTCAGATAAGATCCATCTCTTTATGCTACCTATATTGCCAATACAGATTTGTGTTTTGCATAGCCCTGGGTAGAATTAACTGGATATCCAGCATAACCAGAGAACATCCTCACTAGGCTGACTAATAACGAAGAAAAGATGAACTATTCTCCTACAAACTGTCTTTTCACTGTTCTTGGCTGATCCCCTCCTGCTTTCTATTTTAATATCCTTGTCAGCCTGCTGGCAAGACGCTGAAGCAGCACCAGCCATCCAGTTAAAATATAGAGTAGCCAGAAGTTTCAATCAACTCAGATTTCCTCAAACACTTACTGGACATTCATTCCAATTCCTATAAAAATGTCTAGGCAACTCGTTGCTTAGTGTTTCACCTCATTTTGTAGCTGCTACTTTACAACACTGATTTTAAAATGTAATTTTACAAGTGTTACTTTTACTGACTATATTTTCTTTTTCATTGTGTGTTTTTAAACACCAAGAATGTGAGCAAGGTGGAGAGGGGACCAGTGTTGGAACAGGTAATACAGTGTTCTGGTCATTCTTGGTTCTGCTGCTGTTAAATATATTTCCACTGCTTCAGGTGATTTGCTGCTGTTAAATGTATTTCCACTGCTTCAGGTGATTGTAAAAAATAGTATATCATGAATATTCCTAATATATTCAAAACCCAACTCATTATTTGGGAAGAAGTGTTCTGTGTTTTGTCAGATTGACTAGAGCTAAAAGCTTTGCTGGTCCTATAGCTCTGGGAAAGAACTTCCTCTTTTCCTTGTCTGAGAAAAGCTGTGTAGATACAGGAAAGT
Source organism: Haliaeetus leucocephalus (assembly GCF_000737465.1). Taxonomy (NCBI): domain Eukaryota; kingdom Metazoa; phylum Chordata; class Aves; order Accipitriformes; family Accipitridae; genus Haliaeetus; species Haliaeetus leucocephalus. Next base: position 4,999,057 of record NW_010973132.1, on the reverse strand, counting down.
ACCTCTGGTAAATCAAACCAGACCAAGAAAGAGGAGGGGTTTTCCCCTACAGGCACTTTTGCCTTTCACGAAGTTGTAGGGTCCCAGGATCCGGCAGCGAGGTGGGTGCTTCAACGCAAGACATAGAAGTATTTTTGGAAGAGCCTGAGCAGAACGTGGAACCAGAAGAGGAGGGATATGGTGTGGGGACCGAGTGCCGCAAAAAAAGCACTGCCTGTCCTGGGAGCTGTGCGTGATCCTCCCCTTTGATAAAAGGAGCTGAGAAGGGAATGACAAAGGGGTTTGTGCTTTAGAAGGATGGCTGGCTCTGTCCCCTTTGCAAACAACCAGCACGTCTCAGGTCCATGTCTTCTGTGCTTCCTACTGCTGGCTTTCCCGATCAGTAACCTCCCCACACTTCCCCCATAAACTTACGAGGAAAAATTGGGGGGGGCAAAATGGTTTATTGAAAATCTTATTCTGAGTGGAGCTGCATTAATAAGCCTGATAAAAAAAACCTACCCTCAACATGATGAAAAATAAATCCCACTGAGCCTTCAGCATCCTGACTGAGTCACTAATTCCCCAAGGCAGAAAACAAAGCGAGTAAAAAAAGTTTGTTTTCACATAGCAAAGCCAAAACACGTCCAGTTCTGATTTGAGATGAGTCCTGGGAGACATCTCTTCTTTAATGTAACATGGGGCCAGGGTAGGTGAGTTGATAAACATACAAATTTTTTTTTTTTCTCATCCTTTAGAGAAAACATCTATTAATTTCAGTGGGACTCACGCTCGCGTGTGTTTTGTGACTGGAGCTGCCCTAAAGTGTATGAGGACCAGCGAGAGCTAGGACTAGGGCGCAGGGAGGGTTTAGATGCGTGAGTCAGATTTTCCACAAGCGCAGCTCCTCGTCTGGCTCCAAGGGCCAGCACCAGTGGGACTTTGTCCTGCTCCTTCGTCCCAGTCCGGCTGCCTGCACGGGCTCTCCCCATCACTCCTCTTCTGATGCTTTTTGCCCCTTTGCAAAGTCCCTGGCAAAGGCTTCGGCATCATAAGGTTTCTACAAATAATATCTGCAACTCATGAGGGAAACAGCAGAGTGCTCCTCTGGTTCCCTGAGGCTTTATAAATACTTTCCCAACTAAAGGCAGTTTATAAATCTCCTCAGCTCCAGAATTGCACAAGTTTGATGGAAATTCTCCACTTATGATGGGATAAGAGAGCAGAGAGCGAGACTTTGTGCTAGCAAATGACCCCTGGCTGGAAGCAGTCTGTTAATGCTTTTAAATGAACTACTGCTGCACAACCCAGGGCTTGAGCCAGAAGCACAATAGAAGGTGCGTTATTATTACTGTTCTGATTGTGGCAGATAATTTTCCTGTTTTCATTTACAAATTTAATGGTTTGTTAACAGTGTCTGATTTGGGAATATAATATAGTCTATCAACTAAGGGTGGCATAATGGCATTAATAAGGGTAATTGAGGTTGTTGCTATAATCTTGTTTGCTTTTAGGTTTGTTAATTGAAAATGACTTATCTTAATATATGATAGAAACAATGTTCCTCTATGAAGCCTGGGCATCTTGAAAGAAAAAGGGATGCGTCAGTCTGCGCTGTTGAGACGTTGTTGTGGTATCTGTACAGCAGCGAGCATACAGAAGTGAAGCAGCCTAATATCTGTCAGGTATTGTGTGTCTGGGTTTCTATTTTGTATAAATAACAGCATGTGCTGTTACTTACGGCTGCGTGTGTCTCTTGTTGCAAGACTTAGTGTGTAAGACTGTCTGGGATATGTGCTATTGATTAGAGAGCCCTTACGGGAGGGAATGGAAATGAGACAGACAGGCTGCTGAGTGTTTAACCCTGGAGAGGAAACTTGGCATTTCATCTTCTATCAACGTTTGCCCGTAACTACTATTAACATTAATTATGGAGATACTTATGTGAACACCCTGTTAGCCCTAATTAGTGTTAATGGAAGATACGTGTGGATGTTAACAGGACAAGAGACAACCAAGCTTCCATTTCTAAGGTTAAATATTCAGCAGCTCCCTCTTAGACATCTCCAACATCCTATAATCATGCAGTCAGACTTATGCAAAAGCAGAACAGTTTCTCCTGCCTTTTTTTTCTTTTTCTCCCCTCCTCCCCCCCCTTATGGCCTTCTTACACTATTTTTGCTTAAATTAAAGAGCAAACAACAATGTGGCGGGGACCTCAGTTACCTTTACTAATGTAATTATGGTACCTCTCCTCTATTCATAGTGCACCTTAGAATCAGACCTTATTAGCAAACCATTTGCTGTCCCTTTTACTGTCCTTTTAATGAATGCTAGTAGAGTCACTTAAGAGGAGCTGGAAGGACTTGGCTTTGTTTTGAACAGAGACCTTGTGATAAAGAGCTCGGGGCCTGAGCTCTTTCGTAGGTCATGTAATATCCGAGGTCTGTAAAGTTCCTATCGCTGTGCTATTGTTTGAAGCTGTAAAGACAAAAAAGACCTTCCTCTTGCTTGCACTCGTTAGCTATCTTCAGTATTTCAAAACCCAACGTCACTGAAGAATTGAGGCTGCAAAATTTACAGGTTGTCTCATTATCCTGCTGGTGTGTGTGATAACACATCCCTGCCACTAACCTCTGCCCAGCAGGTCAGTGTCCTTGTGAAAAGTGGCTTTTCAGGGCTGACTTGGAAACTTGTAACCCTCCCTGAGAGCCCTGAGCCTGCCTTAGGCGCTGTCACACACTCCTCGGGGCAGGGTGTGCTTCCTTGTGGTCCATTTCTTTTACCACGGACATACGTGATGCTCTCGGATGGTGTATTTTGCAAAAAGTGCATTTCCCCCCCCCCGCCCCGATGATCTGCTACATAGTTATGGGGCTGCCTGTTCATCTGATCATCTCTTATTACTATGCAAGCACAGTGCAGGGGCCCTTTGAATACTGCTTCATTGCAACCTTACGACTTACAATCTGTAGCTCCTGGGTGCTTGTTGGCTGGAGCCACGGGAGCAGCGTTACCCCAGGTTTCCAGCTGCGGTGGCTTTCTCCTTTTTCCTGAAGCAGTGCCAAGCCTGAGAACATCTGTGCTTGGCTCAGGTCTCGTTTGCAGAAACTGCCTAACAGCCCGTTGCTGGCTGAGGTGTCTAAAATTCACGCATGCGGAGCAGCAGGCTGCCGACGGGACTCTGGGCATGGGAGGAAGAATTCGACTTCTAGGGCTGGGTGGGAAGTGGGTCTCTGCTCAGGTTTACCTGGAGGATGAGCTGGAGGAAGGTTGGTAGATTTTGGTTTAGCCATTTGTTAGTTTATTCTCTTGGTGTTTCTATCTGTTTTTCCAATTGTGTCATAACAAGTGCCTGGTTTATTTTGTGGTGGTCACAGAACCTGTTCATCTTTGTAATTAATACTACTTTCTTGACTTAATATGTAAAGTAATGCTTTCACAGGTCAGATCTACATGGACTTTTTCCCCCCCTTTTTTTTTTGTTTTGTTTGTTTTGTTTGTTTTTGTTCACAAGTGTGTATTTTTTAATGGCCGTGTAAAGCTTAAAGCGCCCTTATTTAAACTGGTGGTACAAAAAGGCTTTTGATGGTATTTTGTTCTGGGATTTGGAGTAAGCTGTATTGGTTTGAGAGCTCTTGCTGGACATTGTTTGAAGTGGACAGATGCTAAGAAACCTTGTTCTATGCTGTGCAGCGTTGCTAATTTAGCTCCTACCTGCATAGTGAAAGTGGCAAAATCCCCTGCTGCAATACAGCTTACTCCAGTTTATGGGAAAGAACAAATTTTTCTGGTGTATCTACATTTAGATCTGTTAACAAAAAGGACAGATGATACATCATTTTTAAAAAAGGAAAAGCCCCCGCATTATAAAGTTTCTATTAAATTGCTTGCTAAGCCTTCAGGTACAGTAGGAAAGAAACTGATGCTGTAAAGGGAACATAGTCATGACATATCATTTTATTTCAGCTAGAAAAATGTGGCCTCGCTTGGAGCAGAAGGTGCCTCTCTGATGAGGCCGTGGTCTAGTTGTGTGGTTGGGAAAATGAAATGCAGTCTGAGCGAAGATATTGTCAAACCCACCGAGGTTAAACACCCTTTGCCCCAGGCGAATTCCCTTGTTTTTATAAGCCGCTACAGCTAGGCTGTAAAATGGAGGTCTCCAAGCAAAGCTAAGGTAATAACCACAGGTGGTAACTTAAAGCTGCCTTCATGAACTAAATCCTGCATTTTCTGCCCTTACAATAAACAGAGGATGTGTGAAGTAGATTCCTCCCTATCTTGCTTATGACTCATATAAATGTGTCATATTTCTTGAAGCAGATAATCAAAATCTTCAGCCAAACCCTTGCACATCGATGCCTTAATTAAAATCAGGTTGTTTTGTAGGTTAATTGCTGATACCATATCCACCAGTGTAGTACTCACTTTTTCCTGTTAAGTGGCCGAATGAGATCTGACACTAAAAAAATATTCCGTCTTAAGATGGATTTCTTTTTTTTTAATCTCTAGACCAAACAGTAGTCCCGTTGAAGGGACTAATTTCAGAATCACTGAGCCAATAGTAAAGATTTAAGTAGCGAGGAAGTAGTTATTCTGGGTGTTTGGTATAGGCTTAGTAGTATTACATGGATTTACAGAAATGAATCCCCCCGGTCAGGACTGATAGATTCTGTAGTTACCTTGTCACCTCTGACGTGCCTTCTTTACCAGAAGGATATCCTGGCTATTACCCCAAAATGCTTTGGAGTCACCTAATTCATCTGTAATCTTCCCAGGATAACAGGGAAAGCAGCAGATAAGTATTAGCTGAGAAACCTGAACTGTTTCACCCTGGGATAATGGAAAGATAATATATTATATGAGAAGATGTCATCTCACCAAAAAAATGAATTTCAGGAGCTGGTATTTCATACAGGATATGTAAAGTGCTTAAATGGGGGCTTGCTTGGTGTACGCTTTTATTCTTTCATTTATTCTTTTTGACTCACAGATTGGATGCTTCTGAGCAAAATCAGATTTGCTAAATGACAATTCGCATGCAAAAATCAGATGACAAAAAAGATGAATATGGTATACGATGTATGGTGCAGATAACAGTGTCAAGACAGTGCGTTGCAGAAAAGAGGGGAAGTTAGGAAATAAAAGATAAATTTCTTGGGGGTAGCGGTGGTTCGGTCAGTCAGGGCAAGGTGAGCCTGTGCTCGTTTCACCAAACTCCGGGGGAAGCCTGCACATCTCGGTGCACTCACCCTTCTGGGGCTGAAGGGGCTGGAAGAGGGAAACTTGGCTTTTTTGATTAGATGTGCCCAGCTCCACCAAGGAGCAGCATTTAAATTGCAAAACCGGCAAAGGACAAACCGAATCAAAGCTGTTCTGCTGGTTTTTACAGGGTGGGCCAGCATTGTCGCCTGCTTTCTGCTTGGCGCATAGGGAGCGTGCAGGTTCAGAAAAGGAGCGCAGCCTATGGAAACAACAGATCCCTAAGCACATCTCCTGCCCCTCTTATTTCTCTGTGCATCTCCTGTGCCTTGTCTTCCATCTCGTCAGAGTCAAGCTGTACTCACCTCTAGGGCACCTGGGTGCACAGCTTGAAAGGATGGAGGCTAAACAGGGGCCCTGAGCAGAAGGAGGCTGGTGTCAATAAATAGAAACAGAAAAATTGGAAGGCCAATTTACACGAGTGCACCCTGGGTCCAGATTAATACGCCTCATCCAAAAGATGCAAGAACAAACCTGTTCTCCAAGGGCTGCAAATAGGCGGTCCCTTATTGAGGGAAGTTTTGCACTCCAGCTTTTCCATTTTGTATATCAGCTAATTGGAAGTGCCTGCCTCAAACTCCTGATCAAGTCTGGGCTGACTGGAAAACTTCTGTTCCTGAGCTGCTTCTGAGGGAGCTGCTGTAAACCCTGCACTTTCTAAAAGCATTCCTATGTCCACCCCCCCCGAATTTATTAGCAGCCAGGATACTGATCCTTGATCCCAAATGCCCTGAAGACTCTCGTGCCTCTGCTGACCTCCTGGAAGAGCTAGTTCTCACTCTTGTCAATGGGAACAGTGGGCAGGGGGGTGTGGGCTGCTGTGGTGCTCACCCTTGCTGCTGGTGTGGGATGAAGTGTAACAGGTCCATGACATCTGGTGTACATATGGCCCTGTGTACCCACGAGGGTTACGTGAAGCAACCAACAGCCACCTCCCCTTGATGTCACTGGGAAGTTTGTATGTCCCTCCAGTGTGTGCTGAGGCTAAAAGGAAGATTCAAGCCATAAATGAGGGCAAGGTGTGTTTTCAGGTGTTCCAGCAATCACCAGGTTGCTTTTGCCCTTCACCTCTGAAAATCCTGTGCTGGACCTTTCCTTAGCCACAGTCTAGGTGCTGGGAACAGAGCTGGTGCAAGAGTAAGACGACAGTGGCTCCAAAGAGAAGGTGAAGTTTCAAAATATGCTGGGTTGGCAATAGCTCTCAGCTCCTAACGAGAACGCCCTTTCCCCCCAACACACAAACGCCTGTTGTGCAACCTCCGTGTTGTCTGGGAGCTCTGGGGCACTGGCAGCGTCTGCTTACAAGATGAAATTTGCTGTGTCTCTCTTCCTATCAACAGATCGCTGACTTGGGATTCTCCTAGTGAAGAGGTGCCAGTGTGAACCCACAGGGGAAACTTGGAGGGAGTGTCTGTGTGAGGGGGGCAGGAGAGCGGTTTTGGAGACATCAGCTCTAGATGGATAGTTTGCAGTTTTGAGCACACCCTTGTGGGGAACGTGGCAAAGGTGGAGTATAAGCCATCTGATATTTTTCTGTCCGGTTGTCATGAGCTTAGAGCTGTGCAGTTTGTATGAAGGACCCCGTCTGGGGTTTTGTACCTGAACGTTTTTAAGTAATGCTAGCGTTCACTCAAAGTGCTTGTTTTGATCTAAAAATGACTGTATTTTGAATACTGTCTTTCTGGGCACTTCTTTTCTCTACTGCTTTCAGTACAGGCAGCCTGGCAGTCTTATAGGACACTGAATTAAGTCACTCAGACTCCATGGGCGGCAGATAAGTGTTGTTGTTAATTATATTAAATACAGGGGTGGAGGGAGGGAGCACCAACTTGAAATGACTTGCCGGAGTCTGTGAGTTTCTGTGAGAGATGTTAGCAGAACCGGAGCTATAAAGTGTGGTGTGAGCACTAGATGGGACCACAGAAGCTGCCCAGGACACTTGCTGGGTATCCAGGAGCAAAGCCACGTCAGCTTTATAAAGGACACTGAGCTTCATAAAGGGCTTTCAGACTGTAATGTGGAAAGCAATCTAAGGCCTAAGTGGCGTTAACGTTCTGATGCAAGGTGCTTTGCGTATCTCAGACATGCAGAATGGTGACCACAAAGCTTATTTTGAAATTTGCCATATAATTTATCGTCAAATGTGTTTGCACAGCTAGATTCCACAATATTTTCAGAAAGATTCTTCTCCCCATGCTTACAGCAGTGATGGGAGAAGAGGCTGTTAAGTGCTGTATCACTCAAGACAACTCTTCTTGTCTCTGATGCTGAGCTCAGAGCAACTCTGCAGCCTAACTGGGAGAATGCTGGGAATTGCTTGAACATCCTGTTGTTCCTTACATGTCTCAGCCTAAACCAGGGCTGCTTTGGCTATTTGTGCTGCAAACTTGGTTTTGATACTTTAAAAAAATATGTGGGTTATTTTAGCTGAAAGGCAACATTGCTTTCAAATTTCATGCTGATCAAGAACAGAGACATAGCAAAGGTGGGGGGGTATAGTGAACTTTAGCCACTGAAATCTGGCGTGATTTTGCAGTCAGAATTCAGCCCGGTCCTGACTGACGTGGAGGTTAGCCTGTGGAGTCCTGTCCCTTGCAGGAGATCTGGTTTTATCAATATGTTGTTTGTTGTCCTCTCTAAAAAGGTTGCCTAGACTTTGTAAGAATAAGAATTGCCAGGTCGGGTCCGACTGTGTTCTTGCTTCTTTTGTGTGTGAAGAGCAAGACATTCAGCAGCCCAGCTCCAAATTGGTTTTTGTACCATTTTAAGGCCATGCGAGCTGCCTTACTGTTGGTGTTTTGGATCATGCCTTTGTCATTCACTGGTACATTTGGAATTATTCAGCTCCCCTGAGTTGAATTAGGAGAAGTTTTATGTCATCAGTTTCTAAGTCCTGACTTCTAGCAGGTATAATATCAGTGAAGACTGATGAGTAAAAGAAAATTCACTAGCACCAGGAGTATTTCCATGGTTAAATTTGCTGTTTCAATTTTGAAAAAGTTCTTAAGATACTCTGTCAGTGCATGCCAATTCTTACATATATGTATGATTGATGGTGCTTCAGGTTTTGCCCCAGGCTATTCCCAGTCTGCTTGCAAGTGATGCTGGTAGTGAAGTTTCCACTGCTGCCCTTATGTGTGATTTAGATTACAATAGAGCTAAAAACATGTTGGCCCTGAACCACTTCACAACAAGAGATACAATCCGCCCCCCCCCCCCCCCCAAGCTGACAAACCTTGAAACAAAGCCTGCCTGGGGAGACTTTGGCACTGTATTAAATAACCTTGCTGAGAAATGGTTTCTCATAATTATGGCCTTCCTAATAGGCACCATGGGTAGTATTGACACAAAGCTATCTGTATTACATGGTTTGACCTGCTTTAACCCCAGCCAGTCTCCTGGAGATATAGAAAATATCTGTTCCATACAAAGGTCTTGTCTTTCAGGCAAAGCAGGAGCGGTTTGTTTAGAGTGCTAGCTTTCGGAGAGGAGATGTTATACTTTTTGTGGGTAAAAGTCACCCCACGGAGGCTATCTGAAAGCCTGTGCATCCATGTCAACAGCACGTAAGCTGCTGTCTTTGTATGCCAAAACGAATTGCTCCCAAGTGTCTCCACTTAAGACCGCTGTAGCTGCACTGCGCTTAGGCAATAAGGATATTTTGGGAAAGCGTATATATTGTTCATGATGTTAAGGGAAAAAAAGGCATGCTCTTTTAACTTTTTGCTGACATGAAATATTTGACCCAGATTCAAACCTTAATGAAGACTAGATTTTGCTAGGTTTTTATGTCCTTAAAAATTCCATTGTTTTGTGGGTTTTTTTTTTCCTTTCTCTTCTGAAGAGGTTTTAAGTCTGTCAGGCTAATCCCTAAGTGGGATCAACCTCTGAGCAGTTAAGTGGTAAGGAGATTTCCATAGGGTTACTTGGTTCCCCCTCCCCACCTGTGCAAGGATAAGGTTATTGTACAGGCAATGTTACAGGTGGCGAAGGAAACGAGTTTTCCGATATTCTCCCCTCAGAAGAGTAAAGCTAGGGCCTCCTCAAGACTCTCCAATGTACATACCCCTTAATGCCTCGTTTTCCTGCAGTGGGAAAATGGATGCCTCCAACCCCAAGAGCCCCCTGAGCAGGCACGGAGAGGTGCCTGGAGGCTGCGTGAGCCCACGCCATGCTCGGAGCAGGACCTGGAATTAATTCCTGGAAGGGCTGAAGCGTGCTCGCCTGGCCTCGACGGCGGCAGGGCTCCCAGTGATGCTGGGAGAGATGGATGTGTTGCCATGGCGCTGGGAGGTATCCCCAAATCCCACCGCTCCGGCAGCTGAGTCGGCTCCCAACAGCAGCGTGTCCTAATTGCGACTGTGCGGCAACAAAACAAATACTCGGAGATTTCCATAAAGGCTATAATCAAAGGAGCATCCCTTGCTTTTTAATATGTGCTGAATGGGTTCATTTGTAAGCTTATTACGACTTCAGAGAGAAGCTATTAGGGTGATCATTAGCTGCCTGTGCGAATAGCAAGGAAAACTGTGGCACGTTCCAGAATAAGCCCCTTTTTAATGTCTGCACTTTCAGATGCGTTAACAATAACCAGCCATGCTGTCTTTCGTGTTTCCTTTGCCCTGAGTAAGGACAAAAGAGAAAGGAGAAGGGGAACAGCGAACTGTGTGCTTTCAAAATAAGTTCAGATGGAGAGAAAAACGAGGTGTTAAGAAAGCAGCAAATTCGCTAGTATGACATTGTGCGCCTTGATGCAGTATCTGTTATCCATTGGGAAAGCAAAAGCAGCTGGGAGCCAGCTTGTGAGTCTTGGCTCGTATCTCACTTAGTCCCTCTACTCCTGTCATCTACGTATGAATTGTGCTGAGGGTCTTTTGTCTGCCTGGAACCTGATCGTTGCTGGAGCGCTTAGATTATACATCTTTTGAAGGAAGAGAGAACATTTAGAAACACGTATGCCAAGATTATGGGATTTATTAACTCTCGTTTATTTTCTTGCAGAACATCTGAAGCTGTATTGCGGGCTCTCGCCATGGTTCTCTCGCTGCTCCTTCTCCTTCTTACTCTTTCTTAATCAGAAATCAGAAATATCTGTAGCAAAAGACGTTGGATGGTTGGTGTTCATACCTTAATCGGGACAAGTGTGGTTGAGATCAGTCACATTTACCTTTCGCACCACATTAGCTGAACTTTTAAGTCTTAGAGTAAGTTAAAGGTGCTGATTACAGTGAAACTCAGTTAAGTTTTGCACATGGAATATTCGGCATATGTACCAGTTTGGCTGTAAGCAGGGTAACTTGGACGTCATGTCTGCCTCTCCTCCCTAGGTCGTTTCTCATGGCCTCTGTTGCATTCAGGTTTTCCTGGACATACCACACCTATAGCTTGTGAAATGTATTTGTTTTCTAGGTAAATAAATCACTCTGAATTGTGAGCTCTGTGGGATAAAGAATTTCCTATTGTGTTTAGAATCCATGGCACTTCAGGATGCATTATTCTTCTTGTTAATGTTCTGGCCAACATTTAAAAGATGGCCAGAATCAGATAAATAGTGCCACTTCTCAGATTTCTAGCAATACTATTTTCTGGTTTATTTAGTATTATTGAGATCCCTCATTTAAGATCTGCTTTTCTTACAGGATGTTTTTCCTAATCTTTGCTTTTCTAAACTGATTAAACCTGACTAAACTGACTGGTTTTTGCATCTCTGTAGGCGGTTACCTTGATCAAAGAGAGTTTATTTTTCATTTTGTAAAATAGTTAATGCATTCAAAGTTCTGTTTGGGATTTCTTAAAAGCAATTAAGATTATTAGTCCCCCAACTAATGGTGTTAAAGAGTGGGTTTCTTTTCTCCCCACCTCCTCCTTATGAAAAAGCACCGAGAACAACACCAACAAAAAAGAAGTTAACCTACTGATCTGCAGTTCCCTTCTGCATTAAAACAGACGATAAAAGCAGGGGTTTCAAATTCCCTTGCCCGTGCCCCTGCCTGTCTGGGGCTGCTTTTTCTTGCTAAGGAGCGATCATCATCATCTTTTTGATGGGACAAGGCCCTGCGCCTCATAGTAATCCATTTTGATTGCTTCCTTACTTTAAAATCAATCACTTTCCTCCTCTGCATTGTTTCCCTGAAGCCTGCAAAGTATCAGGAAACTTCTTAAAATATTGGAAATCGTGGTCTGAGGAGGATAAGGTTGCCACAGCAACTGCCCAGCATTTCTGAGATGTATTCCTGCCTCTTTCAAAATAATCATGAATGCCACAAACTCCTGAGGCATTTGCTGCAAACAAAGCAAGGCTGTAGCAAAAGAGAATGGAAAAGAGCACGGAGGAGTTGGTTGTTGTAAAGGTGAGATGTGTCAGGCTAAGGGAAAAAGTGTCAGGCATTTACACTTTATGTTAAACGCCCTAAGTGTCTGGAATGCTGCGCAGGCATATGGAGTGTTTCAACACTCGGCAGTATCTGACATGGCAGTGGGTAATGTCACTTGGCTCACGATGCAACTCCATGATCCACTCGAGAGGGTGACATCTCTTCCATCCTGAAGGGAAGTATTTTCAGACATAGGAGGCCAAAGTTAGCTGCCTCCCTGTTGGTATTCTAAATAGGCTTCTCTCTGGGACAGAGATGCCTGTCAAAGAGTGTAACTTGTCAGCCAGAAGTAATCAACTTTTTCATGGCTTTGGGACCGGTCTCAGCACAGACTGGTAAACAGAGGGCTGCACTGAGGGTCAGGAGATCTAAAACATCCATTTCCCCTTTAGCCTTGGTTTTCTTAATTGCTAAAGAGAATTAATAGTGTTATATTATCAGTGCATATAATCTTTGGGTCATCTGTTTAGAAAGACAGACAATCAATACCCATATGGTTTCATTGTAATGTGGTTAATACAAGGGGAAATACACCTGTGAGCTATCTGAGGACTTTTTTTTTAAGGAACAGAACTTAAAAGAGTTGCAGGCTGTCAGATGCATTGGTTCTGTATGCAGTATCTTCTTTCCTGAGATGGCTGATGGCTGTGTGTGAAAAGCTGTATGAAAGAACCAGACATGATTACCTATTGAACTTTGCTTGGGAAGGGGCCAAAGTGAGCTGTTCGTGTTTCCAACAGCACCGTATGCACATTTGTACTAGTTGAAATGGAGTGGTTTGTGGCCTGATGCTATATTGGCACTTCAAACACGTACCGTAGCACTTTTCCAAACATTACAACATTTAGGAGACTAGGTGCTGCTCTGGGACGTCTGAATTTCAATTTTGAATGTCTGTGTATGGGTGGGAGATTTTACCTCCGTATGATTTCAGGTATTCTGTGCACACATTGTGCAAAGTTGCAAATACAAAACATAGACGGTAAGTGTTGTTGTATTGTTGTTGTTGCAAAGCCGGTGTTATTTATGTGAAGCTTTAAGAGATTCAGTCCAGCCCTCTTTTTCCTCCTGCGTGTGACCGATGTGCTCTTACGCACCATCTTTTTGTGGCAGAAATGCGTCTTCGTTAAAAGCAGACAGGCAAGAGTCGGGGTGGGATGTGGCCCAGTTGTCCTGAACGCTCCACTTGGGTGGGAAACTTAGGATAGTTTTAGCAGCAGCTCAGATTCATTTGAACACCATCCCAAGCCTCATATGATTTTAGTGTTATAAAAGCCAATCGGGTTATTGTTTTAAGGTACAAGATGCCCCTGAGGGCTTTGCTCACTCGACTGTACTGAGGAATTAAATGCTCTCAGGCAGTGTAACGACCTCATTCACTCCAGTGTTGCAAGGCAAGGCAGTCATCGCCGGTAAATGGGCCCATATTACAGTGACATTAGCATTTTAATGCAACTAAAGAGGAGGTAGATTGATTGTAATTTAGTATCTAGTTGCATGGCCTTGTGCAGGTCCCCTCATCGCTGCTCCACGGGGGCTGATTATAGTTACACAGTGCACTTTGGAATCTAATTGGATTTACATGCAGTAATGTAGTCGTGTCACAGCAATGACTCTGCTATGCAAGCACTATGAAATTCCAATGCAATTAGTTATTTATGTAGGAGCAACAGTTACAGGATAACGCATGGGGCTGACAGCTTGTGCCAAGCTCCAGTTGAGGAGCAGCAAATGTCTTCCTTTTTTCTGAAGCCATTGCAAGGGAATGATACTATTCTGATCCTGCTTCCACAAAGATGTTTCTCCTCGCGCTTCACCATAGAAGCACTGACCTGTTGCAGAGATCCGGCAGGACATGACTTCTGTCTTCTTCAGCTTCTCCTTTGGCTGTGAACGTATGGGCTGGCGTGTGTTTGGGTTTCTCTAGATCCTGCAAATGTGGTGACCAAAGGGGACTGGAAGGAGCTAGAGGCACTTGTGAAGCAGGACACCTGTAAGCCGTTCACCTGGTGGCCTTCCTGCACTAGTTAACGTGCAGGAGACTGGATTTCTCCCCAAAACAGTCCTTGCTTCTCCATCTTGCACCCTCCATTCGTTTCTTGTTTCACTTGCTACCTGTTGAGCATATCGGCCCCTTTTTGCCCCCTTTGCTCTGGCTCTCCATCTGCCTTTCTTGCTGCACGAGACCAGCAGGCGTCATGAAGTTTAGCCGCTTTTCCTTCGTCGAAGTCCTGACCGAGAGCCGCTCGAAAAGCAGCGAAAGCGTAGAGAAGGCAGTGCTCGGCGAGACTCGGTGCGGTGGCTGGAGACGAGCGAGGACGACGTGCCAAATGCAGCTGCCGAGGCAGCGCAGCCCCGAGGAAGGAGCCTTGGCCTCGGCCGTGACTCCGGCTTCCACTGTTTCCCCAGCGACTGTAATTAAAGGCATCAGCTTGCTCGAGTCACAATTAGGCACGGTGGTTTTGCACTTTCTGCAATTCTCCCTAATGACAAAATCGTAGCTATTAACCAAAGAGAGTCTGTTTGGCAGGGACTTCCTCCCCTTTAGGGCCGTGGAGTAAGATGGAGCATTGCTGTTGTTTGGCACCAAGCACGCTCTTTCATCCCTTCTGACGCAGCACCTGCTGGTACCTACTGAAGCATTTAAGCTCTTTCTCTCTGTGGTGCTGTAATTTCTTTAAAATGTTGTGACTTAAGAGGAATAAAAAAAATAAAATTCCTCTCCCACGCAGACCTTTGAGGGCTCGTGGGGATGTAATTATATGCACACGCAGTAGGAGCAGGAATCCTATCATTCTGGTTACTTTCCTAATGATAGGTTTATATAGGACACTGTCATCTCTGCTTTAAAGTTAGAGCTGTCTTCTCCTGGCAACAGCTGTCCCAGGATAGTGGCATCACAGGACAGGTCAACTCAAGAAATTGTCTCAATTGCATATGCGAAACACAGGGTGAAGCGTCCCCGTAGACAAAAGAAAAAGAGAAAAAAGTAAGGGTGCGCACTGGGCTCTGTCGGAGAGGGTCTCTCTACTATGGGGCAGTCTACGCTGGCTCGTAGAATCTCCGAGCTCCTCTCCGGTGGTCCTTGCGCCTTCTGCGGCCACCTGCCAGCTGGCCACGTCGCATCCTCTGAGCCTCCACACAGGTGGTAAAGCTGCGGTGATCCGGGGCAGCCTTCTTACGCGGCGTTGTAAAGTGGGGCAGTGCAGCCGCTGCTCGGCAGATGCCTTCAGAACTGGGCAGCGGAGATGGATCGATTGGTTTATAGATGTTTGTACGCTCCAGATTTCAAAAGGGAAGCCGTCCTTGCTTATCATTCAGAGATGTAGGTCCACAGTGACAGAGGAAGGACATTAAACGTGAGGGATTAATGCAAAACAAAAAGTCTATGAATATTCATTATACGTTTTATATTATAATAGTTTCAGCCACCTTGAAACTCTTTGTTCGCTTCCTGCCAACAACAAATGATAGACTTTTACTCACAGAACTCTTAATGGGAGGCAATTTTCAAAGGCACGTTCACAAATGTTTGTGGGAAACAGATGTTAAGTGCACCCCCTCCAGAAATCACGATGAAATGCTGGCAGTGAGAGAGCAGGGACAGACCCAGGTGACTTCTCTGATCCCTCCTAGGGAAGCGGTGGCTTCAGCAGAGCTGTGAGTATTCCAAAACGATTTGCAAAGGACGAGCGAGTTAGTGTCAAGCAACCCTATGTGAATATTGCACCCTTACGGCACGGGGCACTGTTCGAATAGCTAGAGGCTGCCCCTTCCCCGCAGACCCTGCAGTGTCGGATGGGTGGAAAAAAACCAGCCTGGGAGAGGTTGGCAAGAGTCAAACAAGCACGCTTTGCACGTTCGTTTGTAGTCTCACCTCACCTTTGCCCAGCCAAAGACTGTCACCAGCGTTGCGCAGGCAGAAATCGACATTTACGGAGAAAATTGTAGCCGTTAGCTGGTGGGCAGTGGCGGTCTGCACCCGGGTCCATCTGCCTGCACCGGTTTTTCCAACGCCTTTGGGCAGGCAGTGCGGTGGCTCCGCCGTTCCTCTCTGTTGCTGCTTCCCAGGCAGTGGCAGCGAGGCGGAGGGAGAGGAAAATAGTTTGCTCAACCTGGCGTGAGAGCTGGCTGGAAGAACGAAGGATAGCGCCCGTGTTTCAGGCTGTTGCTCCTAATGGCTGGGCTGGGCTTCCCAAAGATGCATTCCATCTCCCTTCCTCTGCCTTTTCCATTTTCCCAGTAAATGGGCTGGAAAGTCACAGCAGATTAAAGTTTGTCTAAACCTCCTATAAAATATCGAAGGTGCAGCTGATATTAATCTAGTCCTGTTGTGGTATGAGGTGCATGTGTAATGGGACTATAGATTTACATGTGGTCTGTGGGCATTTAAAACACCCCAAAGGTTGTTAAAGAGATTCTAAGGAACTGGATCCCTCGCTGGGTATTAAAAGCTCTTCATTAGTGCTAATGTACACTAAATTAAGGTGGCAATTAGACTGAGCATATTCATCAGGATGGTGTGTTTTAATAAATTGTGTATTTAACATGATTGCATTTTATTGACTTCGGCAGTAATTGCATATTTTTCTCTTACAGGACAAGCTTGACTGGAAAGAGATATATGGGACACACAGACAATTAAAGACTAGAATAGACACCGTGCTTCAAGTCCCAAGATTTGAGAAGGTGAGCCTTGTTTACAGCTCTTTCTTCCCGCATGCCAGATGCTTTCTCTGTATCTCTGTCAAGGCTGGTTAGGTGTAGTTATTGTGTGCAGAAGCGGGGTAAGAAATACACAGCTCATCTGCCCTCGTATCACCTGCGAGGTGTACTGCAGCGAGTTGTCCCCCGTCGGTCTCCTAATTATAAACTGCCCCCATCTCCGTTCTACCTAGAGGAGCAGACTGTGTGGAAATAATACTCTAAGAGGGTTTTCTGGAAGGCACCACCTGTTTAGATATGTTCTCTTAGCAGACCCCTCCGCTTTGGTTGAAAGGAGTTGGATGCTGCTTGCAGAGAGTGAACACAGAAATCCTCTTGGGAAAGGGGTGCTCCGTGAAGGAAGGCGAGCACGCTGAGCCAAGCCTCCTTACCTGCAAGCCAAAGGGTGGGCTGCCGTGTTGCTGGGGAAGGGATGTAATGGAGACATGCCAGGCTGTGGTGGCCCAGCTTAGAGCTTCAGGGACATTTCTAGTGACATCTCAGCTGGGACAGCCTCTAGAAATTGATGCATTGACTTGGAAGAGAATCTGGTCCACGTTTGCCAATTCCTTTAAAGGCTGTCTGGCAGAGGTTCTGGAGAGCTTCAAATATGTCTTCTGCTTTTACTTGGTTGCATTGTGCATGAATATGAAAGTAGGTGTGAGTTAGCACCATTTGCTCCTCAAGCTGTTGGCTAATATTTTGTAGGAGGTACTGCAGAACCGGTTCTTAGGTTTAAAGGAAGCAATGGATCAGTTTGGTGGACAAGGTCTTCACGCACATTGACGGCAAAGATGTTTATGTGAAAAGATACATGGACAATGTGATAGAAGAGAAGGGACTGAAAAAATGGTTTGCATGAGAGTTGGACAAGGTGACCTCTAGACGTCTCTTCCGATCTTGGTTATTCTGTGATTTCTTTCAATTATTCGAGATGGGGAGACTGTGATGAGCCATCAGGCAAGTGCACAATGTTTGAATTTTATGTAGTGAAATATGAATAGTCTGCAGAGGTATGTTAGGGATGGGGATTACATGGTTGGAACGGTAGGCAAGGAAGATGGTTCGCACACTTGTTTGCAGTAAAGGGTCGGAGTGGTGTGATATGGAAGGTGCAAGGACTGAGACTGGTGAAGATAAGGTGCTCCTGAGAGTTTTGATAGACTGGGGAATCTCAGACCCTGGAGATATTCAAAACTTAACTAATATGATCCTGAGCAACCTTCTCTAACTTCGAAGTCAGATCAAACTTTGGAATTGGCCCAGGTTGGAGGCAGTGGGTGTTTGTACTCAATGACATCCAGAGGTTCTGTCTGACCTAAAATTTTTTGGTGATTCCATCTCCAAGGCAAAGGTAAAGGAGCAATTGAAGTGAAACCATGGTTTTCAATCCAGCGTGAAAGGGGTATGGTGGTAGAAGGAAATGTCAGTGGTAGCAAAGAGAAACTTGGAAGCAGTTTTTGGGGGTGTGGTTGAGCAGCTGCCTGTAGATATGTGAAGTTCAAGGTAGCTGCAAGGCGTGCAAAAGCAAATGTCAGAGGGAAGGAAATAAATGGTGGCTGGAGAACAAAAAAATACATTGCCTTGAAAAACTAGACTTTATTCCTAACTGATTACAGCAGCTGGGGTATGTTTCCTGGCTACACTGCTGGGGATTTTTAGCCTCCCCATCACTTTGCAAGATAAAATTCATATTAGGGGGGGAGAAATGTAGAATAATCTGCCTAAGAAAAAGCTGAACATTTATAGCTACATTTCAGACAAAAACAAATGCGTCTCATATGTCTCACAGGTCTGAGATGGGACAAGCCAGGGAAAGCATCTGTCAGCCGCTGTCTTCTGCAGTTCTGACTGCTAATGTTTGCTTAGCATTAAATGTCTCCTGCAGAGGAGAACTTAATCTGTCACAGATTTGGGGCCTGGAGGAGGGGAGAGAAGATATTTTTAAAAGGTAGATTAAGACATATGCGTTCGGTTTTTATTGCACTTGCATCAGCGTGTAGTCGGAGTAACTTACAAGATTTGCCTTTGGTGTGTACGGCTTAAAAAGAAAAGCGGAAGGAAAAAGCAGCTCTGTGGGTCAGCATTGTCCTTTCATGTCAATTATTTTCTCCACGCAGCCTGTCATCAGGGACTTCAGGTACTTTCAGCTAATTAGTAAGGCAGCAGTTGGCACAAATGGTTTCATAATTACGTTATTTGTAAGTAACATTATTTGCATTTTGCTTGCATTGTTTGTAAATAGCATTAGTTATGTACTCTTCAAAGTCTAGAGCACTACTGCATATATGAACTAGACAGTAATATGTTTCATATATGCTGGAGTGCTTGAGCTCTGACATGAAAACAGTTTTTAAGTGCTACGTAAGAGGTCAGATCATGCTTGTGGTTGATTTGCCCTGTTTTAATCAGTGCAATCACAGGATCCAAACGGTGACCTTGTGTGTGCTGTTTGGGAATCTGGGTACCCAGCAGAAACTGGAAAGGGTGTGTTACGCTGGTATGCGTGGGTCTCTCCAGGCTCTAAGTTCCAGCACTGAAACAGTTGTTCAGAGCTCCTGTTTCTCAGATCAGATCAGAGGGTTGGCATTTTTTTGGAAGTTTGCATTGAGCTCCTTTGATGCGGAAGCTCTGACGTGCTCTGTTCTTGGCTTTGCCAGCCCAAACCTCGCACTGCTGCTACCGACTTCCATTTGCACATCCTGAGTTGAAGGACTTTGGGATTTGTAAACCCCCCTGGGTGTGTTCCTTTCTTGAAGCACAGCACAATTAGTAGGGTTGTGCTTAGTTGTTGCTTCGCTGTGTGAAGCGTGGTGGGTTTAGGAATTACAAATCTGAGCCCAGCACCACCGCTGGGGACAATTTCTTGCCCAGGCAAACAAGGGAGCCCTCGTTTGTGGAAGCTGAGTGTGCCCGTGTTCGTGCTGCTCCCGGGTTACTGTGGCTGCGTGGCCCTGCCGGTGAAGTTTTCAGGACCCGATTGCTCAACGGATTCAGAGTCTCCCTTCCCTGCCCATGCCTAGAAAATATTTTAACATACTGAGTGGATGCATGGGCAGGAGCAGTGCAAGGGATCGTAGCTTAGGTTTGTCTTTGAAAAGAAGAGGAGGCCTGTACTCAGCTCGTGTAAATCAGAGCAGACTGATTGCAGAGGAACCAGACCCAGACATGGAAAGTCAAGTAAGGCAGGAATGTGATTTATCAACTCTACAAGGCAGCAAGACAGCGTTAGACTCAGGAGCTGCTGCTTCTTGGACCACAGGCAATGTTTTTTCATGTGGGTGCCTCTGCAGCGAGATGAGTGTGAATGATGTGAAGTGGCACAATACGGCTAAACTGGTTTGCTTTTTATTTCTTTTTTTGGCTAAGGCTACTATGATATGGATCATGTGGGTGAGTGCTCAAGGCATCAGGACTTAGAAGTTTCTCAGATAACTTTCAGACTTTGGCTAATATACTGAGATTTAGCCATCCTTTGTTTCATTGGAGCATAACTTTTTTGTGTGGTGATGGGAACATCTAGGTGCCACTAATTGTGGAGCTCTTGAAGTTCCAGTATCCTATCGATTTGTCTGTATTTTCATATCCCTCCCTACTATAGTGTTCAAGCTCATGGGTTAGTGGAGGTGAAGGTCCACCTTTCCCATGGAACTGAAGAATTCCCTCCCCAGCTCCTTACCTTTCTGGACTTCAAGGTCTCCTTTCTCTGTGAGATTTGCAGATGTGGCTTTAAACACCATCAGAAACCCGTGGGCATCTCCTCCAGGCCCATGTCAGAGCTCTGCGCCCCACTCCATCTCCTGCAGTTGTGGTCTTGGCCTTGAGTCTCTCTGGGCCAGAACAGTTGTGTATCAGATGTATAAGAAAAGAAACTTTGCGAAGAAAAATACTGCCCTTGGTCTCAGGTCCAGATTCAGGTTTGTGTTTCTCCAGAAGCGAGGTGGACTGTAACGACGGGCTTTGTGGATCTTCTCAGGATTCCTCTAGCAAAGGGGATTCCCTGGGCAGTACCCCACCAGCAAGGCAGGCTGCTCTCCTGCCCCAGGTACGCGAAGATGCAGAGGGAGAGCGGCCGCACGGCCGCACGAGCTTCTGCGTTGCACCGTTAGTGTCTCTGCCTGTTTTGCCGCTAGGAAGGAACTGATCCGATTTTTAAACCAAGTCAAAGAAGTGCAGCGAACACATGCTGTGTAACAAAAATCTGGCTCTTACCTCAGGCAGCCCCTTGCTGGGAGCTCTGCCTGCCATGGGTTTTCTCAGCTCTTTGGCTAAAGCAGAGCAGTTCCCGTGGTCACAGAGGGAAGCACCCCGCGAGGCTCTGCAGCGCTCCTGAATTTTTTTGGGTTAACAAAAACCATGAAGGAGTGAAACAAAGAGTTTTATTTCTGGCCTGGTGAAAAACTTGGATAATTTCTGTTTTTTCTTTTAAGTGAATTGAATGTACTTTGCTAACATAGCATATCATTGGATGCAGGTCTATTTAGGGAATGGCATTCGCAATGGAGAAAGGGAAAGAGATGGGTTAAGAAGCGTGTGGGCTTCAGGAAGGCTTCTCTAGGGAGCTAAGCAAACTCGTGCCTCTGTGTTTGCATATGTATGTATCCATCTGTGCACGGTGCCATAGCTGCATTATCTTCTGTTTCAGTTAAAGTTTTACTATTTTATGTATCTGTTTGTCTGTCCCTCTAGGGTACTTGGTGATATAATTGCATATTGGGAGACACAGTCACATCATTAAGCAGCAAGCAGAAACTTTCTTCCAGTGTAGCCTCACCTGGTCAGGATTTATAGCTGCTCTTCCAATAGAAGTAGACTCCTAAGCAGTTTGTTGTCTAATTCAGACACAGAATTTCAAAACTGGTTAAGATTCCTTAGCGTTTTTTCCTGGTCTTAAAAGCTTATCAACGTTGATCCACGGGGTCTGCCTGCAGAAGACCTGTGCAGGATGGGGTGTAGAGGTCCAGGACTCCCCTGGCACAGTAACATCTCACACTGCCTGACAAGTAGGTGTTGTGCCCCAGGCTGAGTAACCGTGAGGACAGCCTCCCCATGTCCACACGCTGCAGTCATTCCCAGCCCAGCTCCTCCAAATGTCTACACGTTTCCCTGAAAACGTTGTCCGTGTTTATGTGGCATTCATTCTGTCGAGCAAGCTTGTGTGGAGCTAACTCTTCCAAATGCTTACTTGTGAGTCTTTCAAATGAGCGCAGCTTATTTTGGCTCCTGTGTTGATACGACCTTTTTTTGGCATGAAGTACACATGTACATTCAGTGCTTCTTGGGCTTGACAGGCTTTAGGGGCTGGGAAAAAAAACAGTCTTCATGTGCAGAGGGATATTTTTTCCCCCAGCATCTCACTCTGCAAGGAAAGCTAGACCTTTCCTCTCCTGCAGCCTTCCTCTTCACATCTGCATTTGCCTTTAGACCTGGCAGAATGCAAAGGGACTTAGCAGCAATCGTTATCTCTTAGTAGCCTGTGCTATGTTGCTTTTTTCAGGTGAGAAATGAGCTCTTCTGTGTAATGAACTCCATGGGATCTTGGAGAAAATAGAAATGGAGGTAGGATTGTGTCACTGCAATAAAAAAGAATGAGCGTGCTAAGGAAATGCTGGTGTTTTGCAGGAAGAATTGGATCAAGGAGCCTGAAGATCATGGAGGGAGACTGTCTGAGCTGCATGAAGTACCTGATGTTTCTTTTCAATTTCTTTATATTTGTAAGTATTTAGAATCCACTTTCTTTCCTGAATCCTCCTGTTTCCAGCAGCCTGCTGCTCCCCGGCAGGGTAGGCTGTAATTTGGTAAAGTTGCCACGGTACAGAATATCCCCTCAGCTCTGCACTGGCAATCGTTGAGGGTTTTGCAGCATCCAAAGATGCTCAGACATTCAGCAAGCCAGCACAGTGGTCACTGCTGCCTGAGTTATTCTTGTCCTTGGCAAGGGAGACCAGAGGGAAAGCTCTAACTAGTGGTGTACGTGGTCTATCCTTGAATAGCAGAGGAAACTGCTTTCTAGTCCTGGGTGCCCCGCTGAGGTTTTCACTAGGAAACACAGTAATTTTCCTACCACGCGTAGAGTCATTCTTGGTGATGCTGTTGCTCTCGTCTTTGATGGGAAGGGTGGGAGCACCCAGCCACCCTGGCCTCTGTGGTGGGGATGGTGCACGTGTGCCTCTTTACTGGGCTGACCGCTACAGACGTGGCAGCAGCTCGAGACGCCGTCTTTCAGCATTAGGGAGGGAGTAAACAGTTGGTAGAGTGACATGTCAAGGAAGAAAGGTGGTTTTGCTGCAAATGGCTCGTTTAGTGAGCAAGAGATACGAAGAGTAGCGTGTCAGCAGTCGCCTGCTCCGCGGAGAATATATGCCGTGGAGAAACACAAATTCTCGAAGTGAATGCCTTTGATCGAAAGATGGCAATGAATCCAGTTTTTCTGCAGCATTTGTTTTATGTTGACCTATCTCCCTCTCTCTCCTCTCCTTGTGCCGTGACAGCTGGGAGGAGCGTGCCTGCTGGGAGTCGGGATCTGGGTCATTGTGGATCCCACAGGTTTTCGAGAGATAGTGGCTGCCAACCCCCTGCTCTTCACGGGAGCGTACATCATGCTGGCTATGGGAGCAATGCTCTTTCTGCTGGGTTTCCTCGGCTGCTGCGGTGCCATCCGTGAGAACAAATGCCTGCTGCTTTTTGTAAGTGTCCTTGCAGTTTCTGTTGGCCTTTTGGTGCTTCCCAAGGATGGGGGTGACTGGGTGGATGATGCTGTGGTAAGTGCATGAATGGGTGTCTGTTAGTGTAGCCATTATTCCCTTAGACAATAAATAGGCTTAGGGTACTTTTACGCACAGCTAGAAATACAGGGAGTTTGCTTGTTCCCTATACCAGATTTGAGCCCAAGTGGATATGGAGTCTGGGAGTGTATTTTGACCTTGTTAAGCTTTGTTTCAAAATGGTCCTATTTGGTTGTTTGGTGTTTTCTTTTTTACTTTTATAAAGTGACCAAAAATGGTCCTCTCTTGGCCACCCAAACCCCACTGCTCCACTTGTGGATTCACTCCTCGGTGGTTTACAACAAAGCAGAGGGAACAAGTAGAGCAAAGCATCTGTGTAACAGAGCCCGCACGTCAGCAGAAACGGCCAGCTCGGAACAGCGTGCTGGCCTGTCATTGCAGCCCTCAATAGCTGGTCGCTCCCTTACGCAGGCTACTCTGCTCCTAAAATGAACCAGATTTGATATCTTTGGGCAAATTTTCCCCGGAATGACAGGGTTAAATTTCAGACCGTGTGGTCATCAAGTAGTATTTACAAAGAGCTAGCCTCTAAAATAAATCACTTTTGACTGACGCCATGAGTTCTGATACTGCGGGCTTTCCAGCCATTATCTCTTACTGGAAGGCATTACCAGTTATGTATTAAAAGACAAAAAGATCATTAGTTGTATTTTTCATTTTTGTCAAAAGTGACCTTTTGTTTCTCCCTCTGGGTCTGTTGGGGCTTTGGGTTTGTTTTTTTGTTTTGTTTTGTTTTTTTTTAAATCTTGATCTTGCGGTGTTTTGTTACGATTGTAATCTTGCACAGCTGCTTCATGGTGCAAAAGAGGCTTGTCTAACTTTAAACAGAACAGGAAAGTTCTCTTTCTTGAAGGCAAAACCATTTTCTAGAGATGAGTGTGGCTTCTCTGAGATAAATTCTCTCTGGCCCTTGGCTGCCCCACCCCTTGTATTCATAATCTGCAAATGAGAGCCCCTTTTCTGGAAGCCTTTGTGGGTTTGATTTCTAGTGACTCACCTCAGAAGTAAATCAGAAAACCAAATGTAACACCTGTGAAGTCGTGGAGATCTGCCCAGAGGAACCTAATAAAATGCAAAGGATCAGGCCCAATGAGCCTGAGGTTACTTCAAAGCCTGTCCCTGTCAGATTAAGAAACTAAAAGTTATGTTTGATGAGAAGTATTGATTGTAAGTGAATGGGAGAGCTGCATACAGATGGGGGACCTGGCTGGAGGAAGGAAGCTCTGGGCCATGCTCTTTCCTAATTTAACATCGCAGAGTTTCATCACTGTTTGAATGTTCCTCCTGGTGTTTTAGTTAATGCTCCAGTGCACTCGATTTTGTGGTTATTACTTTTCTAACTCTAGATATAGTTCTGAGCCCTGCTGCTTTATTTATTTACATTTATTATTATTTTATTTTATTTTATACTTGGAATGTGAGAAATACATGGGCTGGAAGTAATGCCCTAGACTAGGAGAAACTCTAAAAGGAATTACTGGATGAGGAGTTAGTCTTCCACTTTGCTCAGGTCTTCCGGGGCTTCTAGTATCAAAGTCAACTCCGTTAAACAACCTGCCGTCTCATGTCCAACAGCGGTGAAGCACTTGGACAAGGATCTGTGCTGGTACTAAGTGAGAAGAGATATGTGGCTATTTCTGCTTTTTGGGGGGCCACACCAGCCGATGTTAAAACACATAAAACACCTGTGAAACCAGAAATCTGATGGGAGTAAGTTTTAGGCGCTGAAAAGGCAAACCATTCATGAGCATGTGCCAGAGAGACTGGGAACACCTTGCAAAATGGAGAGTGTTAGGCTTCAGGGGGTGGTACTTAGGAAGAAGTTGCTAGATCAACTCCACTTACAACTTGTTAAAGAATTCATGAGCCGGAGAGCAGCTTGAGTGAGATTTCACAGTGATGCATAATGTATATCTGAAGCTTTTAGTCCAAATGTAAACAGAAGATAGAAGGGACAAGACAGACGCACAAACGCATGTTGTCTAGGTTCTGGCTTCTGTGTTTGCAAGGACTTTTATTTTTCATTAAGCTGCTTGTCTTTTGGTAAAAAATCACCACTGTGGAACCTAACGTTGCACTAAGCACAAGGCTGTGAACTGTTTCTAGATTTCCCAGCATTTGGCTCAAAAAAAGCAACAAACACTGGCCTGCAAATGAGACACCGAATAACTTCTGGATTGTCCTAAAGACTCTCTGACTGCAAAAGAACACCATGAAAATCAGAATCCAAAGTGCTGATGAGCATACAACGTTGCACCACGGGACTGAATTCAGCTTTGCAACGAGAACAGTCCACGTTAGCTTCATTTGGCTTAGTTTTGAGTGCAGACGTCCTGTTTTGCACTGTTGTAAAATGGATGCAGTAGCCCCTGAAACTTTTCAGCGTGAAAATGTGCGTCCTTCAGGTTAAAGGCAGTTGCTGCTCTTTTTGGAACATCATTGCTGAAACTGGAACAGTAAGTGAGTTGTGATAAAAGAAAAGCAAAGCATTGATTTGTGGAAACTTCTGATAAACCTGTAACCATCACCAGCAGCTGAGGCAGGATTTTTGACCAACATGTGAGACCCCACTCCTTCGGATGTTCACCTTGGATGCGGGGGGTACCGTGTTCAAGTGTTGGGTCTCAAGCATGAATTTGAATGTGAGGCTGCTGTGTCCCATGCATTAACCAGCTGGCTGTTTAGTGCTCTCAGTAATCAATTTAATTTGGGGAAGCAAAACATAATAAGCAGATTTTGACTCTCTTTAAAATGCAGAATGAGAGCAAGTTCTGAAACACTGATGATCCATCTTCTTTTTCTCATCAGTCCTAATGGCTGCTCGTGTTTTTTCTACAGTGACTGTTAAAAATCTGTAATGCAGACTGCACAATGTAAGTGTAAATCAGTTTGGGAATGATAATGAAGCTTATCAGAGATAATCTGGGAATGGCTGCTTCCTTCTACTTCTGCACAGACCTGTGCTGGAGCTTGGGTGAACATGTGTCTCCCAGTAATCAGTAAATGAAATGCAATTAGCAGGGCGATGGGATTAATCACTTGATCACCACCTTAGACCTCTTAGTGACTATGCTGAGATCCCTTGATGGATGATGATGTGAATTTGCAAAGCATCGTTCATTCTCATCACTTGTTCTTTGCCCTCCTGTGGTGAAATTAAAACAATTTCTGAGCAGCAAAAAAAGAAGCCACGCAGAAAACTCCAGCAGTAAGAATAAATTAGAGAGTTAACTAGTTCAGCAAAATCGAGCAACAGCATTCTGTTAGCAACCGAAGTCCCTGCTCATCTGACTCTTCTTGTTCTGTCATTTGAGCCCAGGCTCCTTTTCTTTTGTTTCCACTGCAGAAGCAGGAAGAGAAATGGGACAGGGTGGTGCATGCACTTTTCCCGTGGGGAAAAATCGCTTATAGCTCTGATAATTGACAGCAAAACATTTTGCCCATTCCAAGCAGGTAGCTTGAATTCTCTCTCCATTACCGAAATGCATGGTGCACAGCGTTTCAGACACTGTTTATAAATCATTGCTTTGGGGATCACAATAGTACTTCTGGCCCCATCTGCCTGCCTTCTGTTTCAGAAAGACTTTCAATAACCTTCTCACATGAAAAAGAACCATCCAAACTTCTCTTGTGTTTATTTCTACTTGTTGCTTCAATCAACTTCACTGGTAACATGTACCACATGTTTATTACTCTCCATGTGATGTGGTCTTACAGAGTTCTCTGTTCACTCCTGTTTTTCTCACATGGTGCCAAAATCTGAGTTCATTTCTAAATGCTGACTCAGTTTTGTAAAATCATCTTTGAGTCTGTGGGCTAATTCCTGGGATCCTTGAATTTTAGAAGGGCTCATGCTCAAACGGTGATTTCTCTTTGTGGCTATAAGAACATAAACAATATCCATCTAGTTCAGACTGTGGTTCCTCAAGCTCGCTATTTTGTCTCCAAGAATGGAAATAAATGCCATTTCAGGAGAGGGTGTGAGCCTAGCCACTTTCTGCTCTGTTCCCATAGTTGTTCCTCAGCACCAAAATTTGTTGTTTTAAGGATGTTACAGGGCACATCACTCCCTGTTCCTTTTACTATTTGTTATGGACTGAAGCAGCATCAGACTAGCACGAGGCATCAATGTAACTGAGAATCGGTCCCAAAGACAGGTTGAGTCCTGAGTTCTTCAGTGTCAGTCAGTGCTTTCCCACCCTGGGAGATTTGTTCCCTTCAACACTCTTTTCCCCTCTACTTGAATTTTACCTCCAGCTGTGTACCAGTTTTCTGTGCCACCTCTGGGCAGAAGGATCTGAGGTGGGAGCCCGCAGGAATCCCGGCGCTCATCCAGGGTGGGGAAACGCTCCACAGTACCCGAGTGCTCTGGGTAGATGAGGTCCCAGGGTCAGCACCCTCACAGCAAGGCGTCAGCCTCTCTGGGGATGAGACCTCTTAAGTGCATCTGATTTACTTCTGTGGGGTGGGTGGTGAAGGCACGGTAAATCACTCAGGCTTGGTAACATCACAGAAACAAGAAGCCTTTAGTAAGACTGAAGACCGGGCTTGTAGACCAAAGCAGCAGAAGGTTGCAAGGGCAACAGGATGAAAATACAGTTCCAGTTTAAACTGAACAACCATGTGCCTCTGTTTGCTTTCATTTCTCTTCCCTAGAATTATGATGACGCAAGTGTAATGGTTTTACTTCAAACTGGATGCCTGTTTCTCTTTTGCTACCACTCATTCTGCTGGCTATTGCTTTCTGTCAAGGCTGCAGTGTGCCCTTAATTTAAGGATATGAATATGCACACCTTGGATGCTACACAAGACATACTGTACTTGCATAATCAAATTAAAACTATGATAGTGTGTTATCAACTTTCTGTAGACGTTCTGCATGGTTAATACTTAACTCAGTGCAACCCCGTTCTGTGGAGGGGGATATTAACCAAGGCTAATTTTGTCCTGAAATGCAGAATATTCTGAAAAGAGTCCATTTTTGGTCATAAGTGTAAATATTTGAGTATATGTCCCACTACCTCCTTCCATACAAAATGAGCTATGATCATATTACAGTAAAATTGTTCATGTTGTGATGAGGGGTGTGTTTGCATATGTAGGTGTATGCATGTGATGCATGCACCTGTGTCAGGACAGTGTAACCCTGTACAAGCATCTGCTTTTTCCATCAAAGTAGGCTTTACTGTTTTAACCTGGTGCATTTATCAGGGGATGCTGTGGGTCCTGTAGTCTTATTCCCTTTAACCCATTAGAATGAGACAAAAGTGTCACAAGCTCCCATGTCCTGTGACATGGTCAGAGAGGGGCTGTGTCTGCTCCAGGTTACTGTCTCATAGGTTTTTTTTAATTGTCAGGGGAGAAAAAAGTTTCCTCAGTTATTTTTTCCATCTCTTTGGAGACTAGCAAAACCCTATGTTCCTACTACCTATTGCACACACCTAATGGTATGTCTGCGGTTTGTTGTATTTTTTTTTTCATCTTCTCTCTTCCAGTTCTTCATGTTTATTTTGTTAATCTTCCTGGCGGAGCTTTCAGCTGCAATCCTGGCTTTTATCTTCAGAGAAAATGTAAGTATTCGATGGTGGGCAAACTCTGAACCCCAGTGGGATCGTGCCCAGCTGGAATGGTGGTGGCTGATTCGTTTGTAGAGCAACTGTTCGTTTCAAATACCAACAAACCTGCTTCATTACTACCCTCAGTCTGCAGAACTGCCAGCAAGCCAGTGAATGCCAACTAACCTGGTGTGTGCAGGGTGCATGGTTTATGTACACAGGAGATATACGCTGGGGGACTACTTAAATCCTGACATTTTTAGAGTCTTCCTGATTCTTTTGCAGCCAAACCAGCTGCACATTCCATCAGAGAGAAGTTTTATAATAAAGTCACAGTAAGGTTAAAAGGAAATCTTTCCTTTTTTCAATATAGCATGTATTTAATGTTAATATTAATAGTGAAACCTCCTGTTTCCCCACAGAGCCAATGCTTGCTCTGCAGTGCAGAAACTCTTTTGTGCATCTTCTAATCATATTCATTCTTGAATTTTCATGTTCTGATGCTCACCAGATTCCTCTCAATGCTGCTTGGAAAATATCCTTCCTGATCTGCCCTGGGCAAGTCTCCCCATGTCCCATTTTGAGTCCCATCAATGGATCCGTTGCAGATTGCCCTGCTTACAAGTTTGTGGTCCTTCTCACTGCAGCTTCATATGATGTAGCCTTTCTCTACTCTGCTGCTATGCATATTATATGGCCATCATCCCTCCCCTATGCTAGTTGTAAGCTTTTACTACACTAGTAGTAAGCACAGCCTCACTTGTTTCTCTAATCAGCAAAGGTTTGTGCATTCTTTTCATGTTCCCACGTGTGCAAAGGAGAGCCTGACTGAACTAGGAGCATCCTTCTCAAGTCAGCCCAACTTTGAAATATGACTCTGAGTGATGGCTGTGAAAAAACATTGGCCAGTAAAGGTGGTCAGTAGTGACCGTTAGGATTTATTTTATTTGGCCTCTGCCAGCAGTAAGAGAACATACAGCACATTCGCTCTGCTGAACGTGACAGAAATGTGGCATAAGCATAGAAGGGCCATGTAAAATGATGATTTTCTTGAGGCAGGTTATACTTTTAATTTTATTCGTATAAAAAGATATCGATAAGCAGAGAGTCAAGACTTAGGAAGCTCACAGCAAGACAGTGTGGTGTTTGTGCAGCAGAATGGTCTTGGGGGGAGGTGGTGAGAGGATTTCCCCCCCCCCCCCCCTTTATAAGCTGATGGTCTTTTGTCTTTGCCTCAGATCTGAAGGCAGTGGGGAAGGGAGGGCACAGAATGGGTGCCCCATTCCAGCTTAGTCTTTGCGACCGTGCCCCCATGGGAACAGCTACTGCTCCGTAAATCGGTTGCAGCCTGGGGGGTCTGGTGCGTTACGGTTATTACAGCTCTGCTGTTAGGAGTTTTTTAGAGAGTTCCTTTGGTTCAGCACAAGCAGCAGACCGCAAATATGTTACCTTGCAGGATAAGGTCGCAGTGGTTATTCTAGACTTCTGTGGCATCTGGCGGTGTTTTGTGAGATAAGACTTGAAGGGGAGCAACTTCTATCTTTCTTGAGCTTGTCTCCTTGTTTGTGTCACCAGCTTCCCACTCTGTCAGGATGACTGACAGGAAGGGCTTAAATGGGAAGGAACGAAGAACGTCAGATCCCAACATAGCTGGAGATAGCTCTACGCAGAAGTTAAACTCAGTCTGAAAATTCTTGTGGTTTGTTCTCGCCTCAGGTTTCTTCTGGGAAAAGAAAAACAACAACAAAAAAGCAAAACCACCCAAACCCCACCCTTGTTTTGCTGCTGCTGTGTATTTTGGTGGTAGCTCCTCTGGCTTGGTAACTACCTGTGGCTAATTTTGCTGTCATCTTTGGGTTAGGGTGAGGCTGGATGGCCGGACAGGTTGTCCGTGGGGACAAAGGTGGTCTTTCAGTGACCCCGTGTCGGGAAGAATTCTTCACAGTAGCAATTTAAGGTCAGGTTCAGATGTGCTTTTCTCTTCCCCGTGAAACGAGTTACTTTCAAGGCGTGTGGTGGTAAATGCACATTTAGGCAACCTAAATTTCTTGGAAGCTTTCCAAGTGGGTTCCTGTGATGGTCATTGCACCAGTCCATATGGCTGTGGCCTCACTGGGTGCATAAAATGAGACAAAAGAGAAAGATATGCTCTATCTGTTCACTTTCCAGATAATGTTCAGTACAGCTTTCTCTTGTATAGTGTTTTACATCCAAACTAGCTCCCAGACACTCAACAGAGTTAAATTATTAATAGCTGAAGAAATGAAGAGACAAAAATAAGGGAGAAAAGAGATGTTTTCAGCTGAGATTTGACATGAGAGGAAGAGTCAGTGAAGCAGAGTGTGGTGGTGGGGTGAGTGAAAGTGGTGTTTGTGGTGGTGAGCTACGGTGATCTTCAAGTCCGGTTGCACTCCCAAAGAACTGTTTAGAAGCGGCCTCTGAAGAGGAGAACTGCTAATCAGCTATGGGAGTACCAGAGTTTCTCTTCCTTTTTAAAGGAGGTTTTGGAGGGTGGAGACCCTTTTGCATCTAGAAGACGCCCCCATAAAATAACGTCTTCCATGAACAATACAGAGAGGCTGTGAAAGAGCTACTTGACTTACGTACAGGAATTGCTCTTCATGTGCCTTTTGGAGGTCTGGATGGGAGAAACCCTGAAGGGATATTTGACTCTTAGTGAATTGTCTTAGCAGGCAAGAAAGCAGGATGGTAGGAACAGTTGAGTCCAGTGGCAGGGGTCTGGATGGAGTCAGGATGTTTGGATTTTTAGCCCCAGTTCTGACACTTAATAGACAAGTCGCTTTGGTTCCTGATACTTCTGTCTCCTCAGACATAAGGCAAAAACTAAAGAACATGAACCATCCATCCCTCAGTTGAGCAGCTGGGGGTCTCTTGGCTGGAAGGCACCATGGAAGTGGTGACTGTACCTACCCTGCAAGCACTGTACTGTGTCAGAAACGTTAGGATGCTCCAGGCAGATGCAGACGGACAGGAGTGTGTCCTGTTTTCCAAGCAAGCAACACAAAGCCAGCTTCTTGCACAGCGTTCAGTATTCTTGAACACAACACTGAGAAGGCTGCGTGACCCTCCTGGCCAGTGCTGGCACACTTGCGTTGTGTTCCAGAAATGCCCTCTTTTCGTCAATCCCCTTCATCTGGCTGCAGTAATCCCAGCCAAGCTATATTTTGAACCAGTGTGACAAAACAGCCCCACTTTATTCACTAGCACGTAAATGTGTGCATGCATGTGCTTCTTCTGTATGGGAGATGTTCCCCCCAGAACAGCTAGAAAAACCACAGCTGAATGGGTCTTTATCGTTTGTGACTGTGGCTGACGTACCTGTGTTGTCAGAAGTGTGTGCGAAGATCTAGTTTTATTAGTAGGTCCTTTGCTCCCTTCTGAATAGTTCTTGCCGTAGTACTCCACTGTGCACAGACTTCATCAGTGCTGTTACTAGCTTCAGCGAAAGGGGGGCTGTGGGCATGTGAGCAGGACTGTCTAACTGACTTTTATCCTCCTTTGTCAGCAATTTTTTAAAAGAAGAAAGATGCTTCTGCTGATGGATTTTTTTTTTTTTAATTTTTTTTTTTTTTACATTTTTCTGAACTTCAGATGCTCAGGACAAACAGTTTAAGAGCAACAAAATGGAATCAGTTATTTTCCTGGCAAACTTACCCTTGCAGCACTAGGCTTTGTTTTACGCCAAGTCTCGTAAAAATCGCACACAAACTCTGAACAATTTCCTCTGGGGTTGCTGCTGTCAAAATAAAGGTTTCACTTTATATTTAAATGACTCTTTTGTTTTAGGCCCCGCCAAAGGCAGTCGGCTGGGATTATTACCAACGGTAATATCAGTTTCAAAGTCCCCGCTTTAGCAACAGACAAGCATTAAAAAAAATGTGCTGCTGTCTCTGCAGGGTAGGAAGCTACGTGGATAAAGTATGCAGAGAAAGGGAAGGAAAGAAGAACACTGAGGATGTATTTCAGCATCTTCTAACCTGACCTTCCCTCAGGGTGCCAAATTCCCAAAGGCAAATGCCATGTCCTCTGGTATTTTAATATTCAAAAGCAAAAAATGAGTTAAAATGTCCCATAAAAGTGATTTAGGAATTTAGTGGCATATCTAATTAAAAGGTAGTGAGATTGAGCTGCCTGCATCATTCAAGTCTTTGTGACAAAGTTTTACCGGTATTGATACAGTCATTAAATTTGGCCTTAGTTCATATTTGTAAAAGAGAAGTCAATATTAAGTGGTATTTGGAGGTCTTTTAAAAAGTCACTACAGCTTTCTCTTTTTTTCCTTAAATTTTGTGATACAGTTACAAAGGAGACAAGCAATTTTGTGTTTATGCTTTTGTGCCCATGCATACATCTCATACATTTGTATATGTATGTGCGATATTTCACATTGCATATCAAGAACCTGAAACCAACTTGTAGCAGTATACGTTACTGCATGTGCAGTGCTATATGAACAACAGGGGGAAAAAAAAAAAAAAAAGGGTCTTTTTCAGGCAGCTTAATTCCTGATCCTGCAAGTATGCAACTAGAGCAGTGCTGTACCCAGCCGAGTCCAACCCCCTTCACTGAGGCTTTGCAGTGGGAGAGAGATTGTGCCTGTGTGGATCACAAATCACAAGGTATTTTGGAGAAGGGACCACACAGGTCAAGACCTGTTGGGAAACCTGAAAAGGGGATTCCTTGAAGTTTTCATCCTGAAGTGACAGAAAGGCAGCAAGGTTGAATTGGGGTGTTCAGTTTAACAAGGCTATTAAGTTTGTACATTTACTAGTCCTCCAGAGAGTGATCCTAAGTAAATGTAATTTCAAGGTGTCTAACTTCTTGAGAAGACTCTGAGCCAAAATGTTCGTTCACTTTTTCTTTTTTACTGTAAATGTAACAGGAGTAAATGAAATTCCATTTGTTTATATTGTTGACCTTAGGAAAAATGTTTAAATTATCTAAACATTGGAAATATAAAGACAATTTTTTTTTCTTCATGTGTGTGGGTTAGTTTAGATAATGTAAAGCATTGTCAGGGAGATGGTCTTTTTCCAATTCATGAATTGAACACTTCATATTCATTATGTTTTTTACTTCCTTTTCATTCCCAGAAAGTTTCATATTAGGGCTTCATTCTGCTTTCTAACACATGGAAGTAAATTCAGAGCAGTTCCCTTGTCATTAGTAGGAAGTTAACTGGTTTAAAATGAGAAGTGAGGGGAAAATTGTGCTTTGATTGCAGACCTCATGAAGGACAGTAAACTAAAACTACTATTCGGGTGTGGATTTGAAGAGATTTCTAAAATCTGGTTTAGTCCTGTTTCAACTTAGGAAACACTTTCAAATAGCGTTGAAAATTTAAAAAAAACCCCAAGCTTTAAGTGTAAACATGATCTTACTTGTATAGATATAATTCAATCCCTGATTTTTAATGAGCGACAGTTTTATCCAACAGGTACCATTGACCATGGATATAGTTATGGTTCAGCCAGTGGCTTTTCCCATGTTTCCCCTCCGAGGTTTGCAAAAAAAAAAAAAGAACAAACCCAAACCAACCAAACAGCCCCCACCATTCGCAGAAGGGAACTTTGGGAACCGCTTGGGAAAGGTGTTGGCGGTAGCCTTTACATTTCCACCTGTCTGTGCGTTTCAGCTGACCAGAGAGTTTTTCACCAAGGAGCTGAAGAAGCATTACCTGAGGAACAACGACACGGACGTCTTCTCTTCCACCTGGAACTCCGTTATGATCACAGTAAGTCCGGCCGTGGCCCGGTCCCATGCTGCCCATGGCCAGCAGCCGTCAACACGGTGCTCAGCCCTCACCCTCAGCTCACTTAGGGTCAGCCTGCTTCAACCATCCTGTCGCATCAAGCGTAGCCCCGGGGTTTGTGGCGGTGGTGGGAGGGAGACGAAAGAATTCGGCTGGCAGCCGGTCTTTCTCAACTGCGTCAGCCTTTGTGGTTTCCCAAAGCCCGAGGCGTTTGACCTGTGGGTACGCCCAGCTTTCGAACAGCGGGCACAGAAAGCTGCGGAGCTGTCTCCAACTGAGTGTCGCCGCGTTTACCGTGGACCTTTCACCTTGCAGACTACTTCAGAACTATCCCGAGCTAACGGCAGCCCCAAACTGGTGCTAACTAATGGCTTTTTGTTAGCTCTTGTGAAACGAGTTGGTAGGTGTCAGATTAAGCAAGAGTGTGCCTAACGGTGTATTTTCAGTATAGAAATATTAGCCATCAGAATTGACTTTGTTATTACAGTCCTAATCAGGCAGGTTACAGATGGACTGTCATTGGAATTGGAGTTGCTATTATCTACTGCAAGAAGGTGTGTGTGTGCGCGCGTACAGATGTGAACCTAGTGCTCAGTACAGCCCGTGGTGTATCTCTTCAGGAGTGAAGAGCAGGATGTCAGGCTCTGCAGATGAAAAGTCAATTTTAATCTTAAAAGAAAAAGATGATTGCTGCCCTTCATGCTGATTCAGGGCTTTAATAAAGACATTTCCTTTTGCTGACTGAAAGGAGACAGAGTCAGAGTATGACTCGAATCCTTAAAAAGGACCTGACTTGAATCGTAAAAAGGGACTTTACTTGAATCACCTAGCAGTGCCTTTGAGCAGCAACAATTCTGGCTGTTAGCTATGGGGAGGGCGGGCAGTTGGGAGCCTGGATTGTACTGCTGGCTCCCTTACAGACTTACTGGGTGATCTCAAGCAAGTCATTCTGGATGTGCTCCAAAGCCCTGCGTAGTTCGTGGCAATATTCCCAGCGGTACCTTAGAGTCTACAGTACGACACGGGAACAGTGGGACTTTATAAAAAGGCTTTGATGAAACAGAAGCTCCAAGGTACAAGCACAGCCCACTTCTTTGGAAACAACAGTTGTTTTGTCTCTGCTTTGACTAAAGCTTTGATCGCTACAAGAATAGGTCTTTGGTAGATTTCTTATCTCTGCTTTCAGGGCAAAGCATCATCTCTGTCTTCCTTTCTTCTCTGTGTCGCTCCCTAGTTTGCCTGCTGTGGAGTGAACGGACCAGAAGATTTTGAAGCTGTCCCTCATCTTCCATACTCCTCTTTGGAAAAGGCGACACCAGAGGCTTGTTGCCAGCGAGAACTCCAGAGCCGGGAAGGAATGTTTGTCAACAGGGAAGCCTGCCTCACAGGCGTCGAGAGGTTCCAGAACCGACAGGTAAGGGAAGCTGAACAGCAGGAAAAGGAGTTTCACAGTGGGCAGCGAGATGGCTGCAGTGGTCGTGGGTAGCTAGTGAAACTGGCACGTTGTGCCATTCTGCCTGCAGCTCGCATCCTAATTACACTTCTGCTGATAGCTTTTGAAGTCATGGTACATGTCTGATTTTGAAAATCCCCTTTCCCTGTGTGCACTGCTAAGTCTGTGCTGTGCTGTATCAGCAGAAATAAGAAGATATTCCCAAGGGATTGAGAGGTGGAGTGGAAATTTGCATCAAGTTTTATTGTGTTTCAGAAGGTTAGTACTATCTCTGAGAAGTTAATTAGCAAGCCAGCACAGGTCAGGGAGGACGGGATGGAGTTGGCTCTTACTGGCTGCGCTAGTGGCTCCAGTTTCGTTCACAAAGATTCCTCATCAACGACATATGCAACCGAGAGATCGAGGGTTAAACAGCCACAGAAAACCATGTCTGTTTTCCAAGGAAGAGAAGTGTTGGAAAGCTGCATTTCTCTGCTCTTTTACTCTTTATAGTAGAAAAAAGGCATTGCTTTTGCCAGGCCTCTCAACTTGGCAATTTTTCCCAATACTGGACTGGAACAAGACAGTTCAGCGTAATGTCATTGACACTGATACTGCAGTCATGTTTCCTTACAATGTCACCGAGATATGAAATTGAAGAAACTTTCTAGCAAAGTTCCCGACTGTGTTCACCTCAGCCTTAATAAGCCAGGTGAGCTCTGTACTGACCCTATGTACAAGCCTCCTTTTCTCTCCAGACTAAGCAGCAGTCCTCTTCTCAGCACTTGGTAACAGATTGTGAAAGAGAGTAAAGGAGTTTGGAAGCAGCGTGTGAGCTCTTCCTTGCCTGGCAGCTGGAAATGATTGGCGAAGGCACTTTGGGTGAGACATCATAGCAGACAGCACCGTGCTGCTTCTGCCAGGTCTGATTGCTGTGAATAGATGGGGAAGGGAGAGGGAGATGACAAACAGCAGGGAAGGAAAGAGAAACGCATTTTGAGAACGGGCGTTAAAGCAGATAACAGATTTAGCTTTCCCTGAGTGGTGATGCTGAGGTTTACCACTTCTATGGAAAAGGAAGGTTTCCCGTGAGCCCGTGTCACCGTGATATTGGTGGGAGAAGCTGCGTGCACAGCGAGTGTCACCAAGCACGCAGTGAGGCACTTCTGTAAAATGGGATAGACGCTCCCAAGCAACTGATGGCCGAATTCAGACTTTCTGGGAGCAAAGTCAGGCTCCTGGGACCCCGTGCTGGTAGGACGGTGCTGGCCATGCTTGTGCTCACCCCTGTTCGTAGCCAGCTGAGCTGGAAGTTGGGTTAAGGTTGGAGTTCTGGCAAGCACCCAAACATTTTGTTGCTAGGCTAGATGCTTTTCCTCGAAAATTGGGCTGAAACGTGACCAGAACAGAGCTGCTGCTGAGCTGTCCCGTGTTGGCCAGAGCGTGGTTTTAACAGCTCGGTTACTGCCCCAGCGGTGTGGGCTGCCTGGGTCTGCCTCATGAGGGGGTCCTCTCTGTGCTCTCCCTCACTCTCGTCTGGTTGTGTCTTACTCACAGTGAGCCGGGTCTGGCACGGACACCGGTACGTAACTGTTGTGCTGTCTTTGCGGTTCAGACGCTTTCTTTACGGGTGGAAGGAAAAAAAATCAGGTGATTGAAACGTCCCAGCAGTATGGATGGGATTAAACGTGTGTGTGTGAAGTATATGCTCAGTGGGGAGGAGAGCTACCTTTTACATTGGACAAACTCCAATCTACTTTTCTCTTTACGTGTGACCTATTTGCAGAAATTTGCCGGTGGGTTGGAATTTTAGGCCGTGAGAACTGAGGCCGGGATAAGCTGGTGATTTCCAAAACCATCCAGAAACCATGGTGGAAGATCTAGCTGCTGTTAATTTTATGAGCTATAATAAATGACATTAAAGATGATGGTCGCTATGCTGCATCAGTGGAAGGATAGCTGTAGTGCATGGCCCCGAGTTCGTAATGAAATTAATTCTCCTATAGCCAGAAGATCGGCAGGTGTTCATCCGTGCTCCTTTGGGGGAAGGCATGGAGAAAAGGTCCTGGGGTGTGAAAGAGCTGCTGGCTATGAGAGAGGATTCAAGAATCTCCTGCCTCGGCTTTAAAGAAACCGTCCTTTTCCCTCGCCAGCCCGGGCTGCCTGTCGTCTGCCCTGAGGGTCCTGTCCTCTGTGCTTAGTCTCTGCCCTTTGCAGAGGTGGTGCCTCTCCCCTGCTGCTCCTTCTGCCCTGCAAGAATTCGCAGTTCCTCGTGGTCAGCGAGGGGTTGTGGATGTGAACCCTTCCTATCCCGCTACAACAAACCCTTCCCCTCCCCGGCTCTGTCCCGTGGGTCTCTGCCTCCCGTGCCGTGGGGCTGGGTGAGGGAGCCGTGCTCGCGGTGCCTGGATCCGAGAGCACCTCTCGTACTAACGAGGGCTACGCTGTGAGAACAACGCGATGTGCTGCTCGGGCACGTCTCACCACTATTTTATCCTTCCTAGGGCTGCTACACTGTGATCCTGAACTCCTTCGAGACCTACGTGTACCTCGCAGGAGCCCTTGCCATTGGAGTGTTGGCTATCGAGGTACTTACGATTGCGTGACTAGAAGAAAAGCGGTGTCGGTAGATGTCCAGCAGCCAGGCAAACGGGCAGGTGCTCCCCCTTGCCGGGAGAAAAACCGCTCCTGCAAAGCGTGAGCAGGTTATTGAGTTGTGGTTTTAATTGCCCGGGTAGTAGTAGTGCCAGCTCGCGTTGGGCTCGCTGCAGAGCTCGCACCCTGCCACGCTGGCCACGGGGGCTTTGGGGACCCACCGCCTGCCCCGGGACCCCACGTAGTCGCTGCCCTTGTTGCAGTAGCACCCCAGCGAGCTGACTAATCTGTCATTTGGTTAACGTGTTCAAACTCTGCCTCTGCTTTCAAAAGTTCTGTTTAGAGGCTGAAGCTGTATTGGCTCCAGAGCATCTTCATTATCCTGCATCAGGACCTGCTTTTTGGTGATGTTTCCCAGGAACAGGCTTCCACCAGACATGACATTAGCCCAGAACCGAGGTCCCAGCAGCATCGCTGGGGCAAGGCTGGGTGCTTTCCCCTGTCTTGTGCAAAGGAGAGGGATCTGGGCAGGGAGCCCCAGCAGCCCCCACAAATGCCAGGCTGTTCCCGTCCCAGGCGGTGGCAATGATGTGCCGAGCAGGGACCACAGGTCCTGCTCCCTTGCGACACCGAGGGCAGTTTGGGAACGAAGCCAGGCTGGCTGCTGTAACCACAAACCGTTTGGGGGTGGGCAGGGGAAGGAGGGGAGGGATTGTCTTCAGGGGAAAAAAAAAAGAAGTTTTGCCACGGCCTCCTCCCCTGGGTGGTGAGAAGGGTCCCCTTCGCTGTGTCACTGACTGCTGGGCAGGAGGGAGTGACGGGAGCGGTCCCAGGGCCAGGGAGGGCTTTGCCGATCTTCTGGAAGATGCAGCTGACTCTTGTGGTTCTCTGTTTTGTTTTTGCCCTTTTCTCCCCCCCCCCCTTTCCCAGCTGTTTGCCATGATCTTTGCTATGTGTCTCTTTCGAGGAATCCAGTAAGAGGTGGCCCATGAATCACCGCGTTCCCCACGTGCTCAGAAGAAAGAAGGAAAATCAGAAGAAACAAAACCTGAAAACACCCAAAAAAACTTTATTTTTTTTAACAAAATGGGGTAGGGGGGAAAAAAAAAGAAAAAAAAAGAGGGTTGTAATATATGAATGACCAAAAGGATTGTACTTCAGGGGCTGGAACTTTGAGGTGATGTGCACTACACTGTACACCAGACCCTTGCCCAGAGCCACCCGCAGCAGCCGTGGAGCAGGAGCCCAGCGCAGCCGATTGCACTAGAGACTGATGGAGCCGGTGGGGGGGAGCGGGAGGACAAGTAGAGTTGCCTCTCCCGCAAGGCTGTGCCTACCGTTTGCGACTTTTATCGTGCTTTAGACAGCAAAGGACTAAAGAACAGGCACGCGAGGGCTGGATAAGGCAACAGGTTGCCCGAAGTCTGTGACTGTCCAGGTGGGTTTGCAACAAGCGGCGGTGGCTCATCTAAGAAGTAGGTAGTCATCGTTTGCACGGTTCTGGCTTTAATTCCCAGCCACAAAATGAAAACACGCGTTCTTCAGTGGAAGCTTTGCCCCTGTCACCTGAAACTTGTCAGAGAAGTCAAACACTTCAGTGAGGCTGGCTTTTCTCTGGAGCCCCAAGCAGGGGCAACGTGGTCTCACTTAGCGATGGGACTCAGCTAAGGCTGGCTGATGGTCAAGAGTTTGGTGCCTACCTTTCTGTCTTTACTAAGATTTACTGTTCATTGTTGTGAAAAAAAAAAAAAACCCAAATGGTTCCCTGCTGTGTTCCCATCTCCTGGGAAAAATAATGGCTCTGGTCAAGAATCATTGATACTGCTACCTTCCTGAGAAGGGGAGGAAATAGTCTTTAAATCTTGTCAGACTTTGCCTTTCCCTTCATACTTGCAAAAATGGTTTGTGGTGCTGTTAGCATAACTATTTGCAGTGGTTCTTACATGCTTTCCAGCCCTAAGGGGAGGTCCAGGCATGGCGCTGGATGGAGGAGGCTCAGGTTTGTCAGCCGCTCCCATGCTGTTTGCCTGAAACAGTCTCGTGGCGTCATTTCTGCTCAGAAGATTTCCCCCGAGATTCTCCCCACGGGCTCGTGACGAAAGCATCAAGTCAGAATTGTTGTAGTCTGCCTGTTAGTTGAGAGTGTTTCCTCCCTCGAGATAGTTTGCCATTTCACTAATGCGTCATCTACTTAACCATTTGGAAGTGAACTTGAGAAAGACGCCTGGGACTGGACCTCGGTCAGAGATTACGATGGAACTGCCGAGGCCCCAGGCAGGCTCTAAGAGCACCCAGCGTGCAGCCGAACTGGTCCAGCCGCTGCTCCCAGTGGTCGTGGCTATCGACCTGGACAGGTCACTGGTTTCTCTCCTCTGGAAGCATTAACCCCTGTTGCCTTAATTGTTCATCGGGTCACACCCTCACCCCAAACTCATTTGACTTGTGGGGGAGGACAGAAGGGGCTGTGGTTTCTTGTTTAGCTTAGGTCTTTTTACGGATTTTATAGGCTCAGATTACGGAGCACTTTTATATAGCCAGCCCCTCTGAAAGCTGTAACCGCTGGCAAGGAAGGAGAGAGGGCAGAAGGCAGCAGCGAGGAGCCGAACAGTAACCTCGTGCCCGTGCCCTGGCTTTGCAGCAGCAGGTACGTTTTTCTGGCTGTTCCCTTACACCACTGTGTCCCTTGAGCTCTCCCAGTGGCACTGCACAGGCTACAGGGAAGGAAGGAAAGCAGCAGAAAGCCCGGTCCGTAATAGACAAAGAACCTGGTTAAATATCTGGGTTGGGGGAATGGGGATGCTATGGAATAGGAAGGAGGCATTAGAGCTTTTTCAAGCTTCATTTGAGACCAGCAATTTGCTCATCAGCAGGAGAGGACCTGGGCAGGTAGAGCTGCAGCCCCCCCGTGCCGCAGTCAGCGTACTCCAGCAACAAAATAGGCAGCCAGGGCTGCCGAGTGGCCTCAGATGTTGCATTAAACCTTGTGGAAAGCTTTTCTGAACTATTTCCCTCTGGACCTTCTTTTAATGAGGCATTTTAGCATTAAATTCTGGTCTGTTGTTTAGTGAAGGAAAATAGTTTTGCTAGCCAAAAACCAGCAGTGTTTGTACCCAGCAGCAGGTGCTGCGCTCAAGATAGGAAAAATCTGTTGCATCTACTACTTGCAGGGAATGGGCTGAGCAGAAGCCGAGCTTATCTGTTCTGCTTCTGCCTCAGGAGCTGGTGTCAGCGACTGTTCTGGGAGAGCAATTCCCAGGGGAGGAACAAAACCATCAGCAGAGATGGTAATTTGGCTGGAGGTGAGTGAGAGAAGCAGAACTGCCCTCCCCCAGCCTCCCAGTTTTTTTCCTTTTCCCTCAGTTTATTATGCAAAGGCCTGGCTGTCTCAGGTCAGAGCCTGGAAGGCGAATACCCTGATTTGTGCATGGTGGGTGGCTGAAGGAGGAAAAAAAAAAAAAAAAAAAAAAAGCCTTAAAGCCTTTTTCTGCCACCAGTGGCATGGGGGAAAAAAAACCTGTCGGAGCTGGGGGAACCAGACCGAAGCAGCCAGAGTGCAAAGTGATAAATAGACACACCTGAAGTAGGATTGCTGCTGGGTCATTTCTCTTTGCCTTTCCTAATTCTGTACTCATCACTTCGTCTGTTTTTAGCTTTCTCACTTTCTCTCTCCCTAACGGTAGTCCCTGTATCTTTTTAAAAAAAAAAGGATCTCTTATTCATCTGTTACTCTGGCCTTTGCACAGCTGTTTTTCCTCTCTTACCTTCACTGATCCCCTATTGCTCTTTTTTGGATGAAGACTTCAAATCCTCTCTGCAGCTGGCTAGCGGGCCACTGGGAACGCAGCTTGAAACCCCAGGCAGCACGTTTTAAATAAGAACTGGAGATAGCTGTAAAGAGACGTGCAAATCTGAGAGGACCTGTGGAAGTTGGTAACAGGCAGAATGAATTTCCCCTGGGGGAATTTAATGAACAAGCAAGCCCAGAAAGCAGACTCCTGCTGTATGGCAAAGCATGTAAATTTGTTGGTTTTTGTCCCTTGGTTACGTGGCTGCCCCCTCTGTTGTACAGTAGTTTTCAGAACAGTAGGCAGGAGAAGCGACTGTATTTTTATATTTGTT
The DNA here is from genome assembly GCF_000737465.1 of Haliaeetus leucocephalus. Lineage (NCBI taxonomy): Eukaryota > Metazoa > Chordata > Aves > Accipitriformes > Accipitridae > Haliaeetus > Haliaeetus leucocephalus. The sequence goes on along the minus strand of NW_010973132.1, from coordinate 4,956,479 downwards.
TTTTTAACAGCTCTGCTGAATATTTTGGGGTCGGGGGCTCAAGTTAGATTCACTGCTTGCTGGAGAGCTCTGGGCAGGCTGGGGACCAGAGGGAGCTGTAGCACTGGGAGCGTGGCCCAGGCACCTTGGTGGGAAATAGGAGAGAGCAGCCTGTGCCTGTAAGCCCACAGCCCCTCTCAGCACCCCTGCCTCCTGGCTGTTATTTAATGCTCAACTGACTGTCACGAATGCCTGGGAAAAGGGCTGCGTGTGAAATAATGTTTGAAATCTATTTTAAAAAAAAATTGTAAATGTTCTTTTTATTAGATAGTGGAGCTAATTTATCCTGTATTCCCTACTGTAATGCTTTTTTATATTGAAAGGAATTTTTTTTTTTTTTTGGTAATATAAACCAGAACACAAGCCTGAAGCACTCTCTGCACGGTTTTTGTGTGCGTTTCTTAAAAAAAAAATAAAAAATAAAAGAAAGATATTGTGACAGTGAAGTGAAACAGCTTTAATTTTCACTATTTGCTTGGTGTTAAGTACAGTCACTTTCTTACCAGAGGAGAAAGAATAAAGTCAGGTACAGCAGCTAAAATGAGGTATAAACTGAAGTGTCCCCTTCTCCCCTGCCCCCCCCCCCCCAAGTAAAAACCCTTGACCAGAAAGGAGAGGCCAGATTAGGACAGACAGAGCCTCTCCTTTGTCACCAGCTTGCCAGATCTTGGTTAGGCATAAATAAGGCGATGTAGGGAGTTATGTGAATTATGAGCTTTCTTCACCCTCAAAAGCGAGGGCTCGATGAATGCAAGGGTTTGGGTCCATCCTCTGGCAGAGAAAGGGGAACACGACTCCCAGCCCTGCACAACCTTATACAAATGCAGGTAATTCATTGCAGTCTCCCTTGGGAGATGATGTCAGTCCAAGGCCTTTTCTCACAATTTAGCAGATAAGGAAACTGAGGCCCATGGAGATGGATGTTTCTTCTCAGCAGATCAGTAGCAGAGCCTGAGGTGATGCCTCGGGCTTTTGATCCCAAATTACATGGTCAGCTGCCACCTGCAGCTGCCACGCCAACCCTTCTGTCCTTCGGGATGCGGTTCCGTACAAACCTTACAGCATCCTCCTCCCTTTCCCCCCCAGTTCACAACAGAGCAAAGACAACCCGGCACAGTTGGTTTCTGGCAGCACTACAAGATCCTCTGCCTGGGCTCCATCCTCAAGCCACCCTGAGAAACTCCCTCCTTGACCTCACCTGCTCCAAATTCACCTCCTCCAGTGCACCTGGCCGTGTTTCTCCTGCAGCACCTTGCTGGTGAGAAGGGACCATGCCAGGGGACCACAGCCTTTTTGTAGCCATTGCCAGGCAGGGGCATCCATTTGCCCCTTTTCACACAGTTGTAGAAGAGGTGTAGAGCCCCAGTCTGCTTCCATGCTTTCTACATGACCCACTTATAGCAAGATGGAGCAAGAAGCATGAAAATAAAACAATTTCTTCGTCTCTCCCCTTCCAGGACTAGGTACCAAGTAGCATGAAACCTCTTAACATCACCTCTCCCCCGGGCTTTGCTCTGTGTTGGAGCAGAAGACATTGACTGGCAAAACTAGAAGCGGCTCACTGTTTTAAGTTTTGCAGAGGCAGCTGCTAAGCAGGGAACCAGAGGAATCTGACCTCACCCAATGTAGGAAAGCTGTAACCGCTTCCCCCGCCTCCTACCCGATCTAACCATCAAGAAGTCTTTGGAGAACTGCTCTTACATAATGCAGTAACTCATTTCTCCGACCTGCTGGATGACATTTTAAGGTACACTAACCAGCCATCTACAGACCAAGAGTCATAACTACCTTCCTAGGACCTGCAGCCAACACAGACGGGAGGCCAGCATTAAGATGACCCTCCATTTCCTTCTTCTGCAAGATCGCTTTTGCTGTGGTCAGTTTTACTTGTCTTTCCTAGAAACATCATTTCCCACCCCTCCCCAAAACCAAAGACCAGTCTGTGTATACATTCATGTGACCCCCCCAAAACACAAAGAATCAAGCTTTACGTACCTATACCAACAACTACAGCCGAAGTGCTGCACTGAAGCCACAGCAGCTGCCCATGCAGGTGGTGCGCAGGGGGAGAGCAACATGCCACGCTCCAGCTCCCCCATGCAGCACTGCTCAATCAAATTTGTGATACTCTCCAGGCTGCGCTTGGTCATTTATTTCCTCCCTCAGGGGAAAAGGTTTCCCTCTTAGAGCCCAACTCTTCCCCCTGAACAGGAAGGCTCCTTTTAAATCTAAGTTTTAGTTGCTCAGTATCATATTTTGGACATGTTGAAAGCAGCTTGGCAGGCATGTGTTGTTGGGAGGCTCCAGAATTTAGCCTGCTGTTGGATGTTGCCTCTCCCTTTGATTTACTTCTTAGGAAAAAAAAAAAATTACAGTTGTGATGTTTCCTGTTTCAACTATTATCTCCAATATTCTTACCTGACAGACATTTTGCATGGCCAGTAGGTACAATGCACACGGTGTCCCAAGTTTATGCATCTGCTTCTAAATGCCAAAAGCACTAACACAATATACAGTAACTACCCACTACCTTCTTCTAACTCTACGAAGATATTAAACAGCAATAGCCATAGATCCCAGCCTCAGCAGTGGCTTGAGGGCTGTTGTTCACACCAGCACTTCTGTTTGCGTAAGCATCTTTCTACTGGGATTTTTGGGACATCAGCTCTATTCCAGGGCACGCTTTGATCCAGTCAACAGTAGCATGTGAGTAAGAAGTCCATATCCTGTACACAGACCTTCTGGCTTTAGTCCCAGCTGTGGACAGGGATAACCTGCAAGGAAAGCGCTAGGAAGTTGGGCAGCCAATGCTAGTAAGCCCAGGAGGTGTTGGCGAAACTGGCCAGTGAGTACTAAAGCACATTTAGTCCGTCCTTGAATGAGCTAGAGAAGGCAATGATGCCTTCATATGCCTCGCTCCTTGCTGTTCTTCATCCCAGTTAAGTATCTTAATGCTACAAACTTTGGTCCTCTCTTCTCAAAGTCACAAGAGGTGTGATGCCTGCACATCAGCAGGGCTGGAACACCATCTCCCACAGCTGAGGCTCATCTCTAGAGGCTGCTCACTGACCCAAGCAGCTGTACCGATGCTCGCTCTGCTCTTACTAGTGCTAACCACATCAGCATTCCAGCCCCTGCTTAACTAAAGCATCAGACACCATCTAACAAACATCCACCACCGCTACTACCATCAGTAAAGCTGCAAGTGTAGGAAGTGGTCCGGGGTGAAGGGAACAGGACCCCAGCCTGGAAACGGCACGAAACATAGTAAGCAAGGGGATGTCTTTGTGCTCAACAGGCTATTTCCAATCGCCTCCTTCACTTCTCACGTGGTGTAGTTCAAGCTATTCCCAGTGAAGGGAACAAGCAAGGGCTCTCCCTCTTCTTTCGCTCTGTCTCCTGCCAAGCTTTGCACAGCACCCGGTGCAAAACCGCGAACGGTGGGGGTTTTTTTCCTGGCAGCGAGGAAAGAAGAGCTGTTCGCAAAGCGCTGAACTCGACCTAGCCCCGTCCAGCTCCCAGGACAGTCAGTACTTGCTGTAAAGGGAACGGGCTGTACACGAGGGCATACTCCACCAGGCAGGGGCAAGGCTTACCAAGGGTAGCCACTGAGTCCTTTCCGTCAGTTGTCTTACCGCCCTGTCTCCTCAGGGATTTGGTTTCAATGTGCTGGTCTTATTTTGTGCTTTGTTCCAGCGGGTTCAGAGCCTGTGCTCCCATCGGCCAGTTCCCCAACCCTGGAAACCGGCTCTTTTCCTTCAGCCTGCCAGGCCCACGCACCTCCCTGTGCCTTCCTCCCACTGCTCCTCGCCTCCTGCAGAGGGGCTGGGGGGTCCCACCAAACGCTGCTGCCCCCCCCACCCCTGGCCCATTTCACCTGGCAATGCCACCAGCACCGGGTTACACACTGATTCATGCCGGTAAGTGGAAAAGAAGGAAACCACTTTAGAACCAAAAGGGACTAACAAAAAAAAAAAAAAAAAAAAAAAAAAAGTTATAATTATAATGCAAAATTACCGACACAAACCCCCCCCCACCCTTCCCATGACAAAAAGCCCAGGAATTAGACTTTCTTGGGACGGCGTCCAACTTGGTAATAATAATAAATGCTGATGAGGATGAAGAGGGCTCGGCTGACCAGGAGGAGCACGGCACCTGTAGCTATCCGGCTACTCTCAACCAGGGAGACAGTGGTAACTGGAGGAGAAGGAGGGAGACAAGGCAGAGGTTGGTGATGAAAAAACAAAACGGAGAGAAATAGCACAAAACTGTTTTCTGCTGCCCTCTAATGCAGTGTCTTAGCAAGACCTGCTGAGCCTTGCAAACGCAGCAGCTTTCAGCACAGGCTCACACGCACCGTGAACCCATGGCAGAGGCTCTTCGCTGGCTTGATTTCACAGCCCTGACGTTAGCCACAGCCCCCAGAGCTCTCACTTACAGAAACCTTGCTTTAAAAGGCAGCCCCACATTCAGGCAGCCACAGCCCGAAATGGTCACGCAGGCAAATGCGAGTTTCTGTTGTGCTCAGATGCTAATTGTGGAAGCTGCAGGTTCCTGAGTTTGCTTTGTGGCTTGACCGCTTCAGCGGCGATAAACAGTTTTCAACTTTAGAAGCATCTACAAAATATGCATAGTCCATACACACTACCTCTTTTCCGACCATCTCTCTCCTTTTTGGCTACCCACACATAGCTACCTTATAACACAGTTAGTGAGCTACCAATATACACATACAAGAACCCCCTTCATTGTTAAATATAGATAAGCTCCCTAGAAACAAGCTGAACTGTTATTCTCTGTTTTGGTAAGACTGAACATGCCCCTTCTTTTTAGTGTAGGTTGCTACAGTCTGTTCTTGTTAGCCCCAGCATCTAGGCAGCCCGCTCCAGATGACCTGTGCTGGCAATGGAGGCCAGATGTTTTTAGGGAGAAAAATAAATGAATCGGAGGAAGATGTTTCCTCTGCACCTGGGCACCCTTGAGTGAGCAGCCCCGGGCAAGGAAAAGGGAGAGCAGCTGGCAGGGAAGGTGCTCCGGGAGCCAGGTTATCTATCTTTGCCAGTCCTGCAGAGCAAAGGAGCCATCTCCAGCACAAGCCAGGCACAGCATGGGGACAGCTGGGTGTCCCTGTGCCCGGGCAGGCAGCAGAGACAGCACCTTCCCACCAGCTGAGTCCGCTGCGGCTCCCAGACCCTCACCCCACACCTCCTTCAGCCTGCCATCCCCCCCATCAGACCCAAAGGTGCTGCTCCAGTTTCGCATTCGATCCCATCGCTCATGCCAGTTGTCCTGCCCACCTCTGCTTCTCCTTCCTCCCTGCCCGGTGGGGGTACACAGCATGTACCCCCCCTCTCCATCCTTCGCCTCCTCCTCCTTCTCCCTCCTGGGTGGCTGCAGCTACTCACCCAGGAACTGCACGGCAAAATAGCACGCCTCCGTCAGCAGGGTCCAGCGGATAATCACTTTTTCGGCCGTGTAGAGAGCGTTCCACATGATGAGCGAGATACCTGGGGAGGGACAGCAGATCACCGGGAAGGAGCAGCCCACCCGCCTGCTCCCATTTTGGCCATGGTGAATGGAAACGGAAAGGTTTGGTGAATGGAAATGGAAATGGGAAGCGTTGGTGAATGGAAATGGGAAGCGTTGGTGAATGGAAATGGGAAGCGTTGGTGAATGGAAATGGGAAGCAGTTCTGCTCTCCCCGGCCGCTGTGGCCGCTGCATTTCCAGCCCACCCCACGAGGTGCTGCTGCAGGCTGCAGGAAGGAGCCGGCAACCCACTCAGCCCCAGCAGCCCCCTCCACCCCCAAAAAACACCCCCACGCACACCCTGCCAGCACCTGCCTGCCCTTTGCGGCGTGCCAGCCCCAAAAAAGAACCTGGATGGGCACCCAGAAGGTGCAGTCCCTGCAGGCTGGGAGCACTAGCAGCTGCAGCGCAGGATGCAAAGCGATGCAAACCCCATGGGTTTAACTCCTTTGCTCATATTCTCTTCTACACCATCTCTCTAGGCTCCCCTCACCTTCTTGTCCTTTGCCCCCCACCTCTTGGGACCCTGCCGGGGTGCCCCTTCTCTTCTCCCGCTCCCACGAGTGGGGTCTGGCCCCAGCTTCAGCCCAGCACCCCATCATCTCCCACCCAGCCCACCTGCAATCTCCCTTTGCTGGGGCGCTTGGGATACTCCCCCCAAGTATTTAGAGCATGCACAGCACCTCCTTACCCTACCTGCAGCGAGCCTCAGCCCCTACTAGGAAAAAAAAGCAGCAGCAGCTGAGCTTTTCAAAATAACCCTGAAACAATTTCTTTGCCAACAGCAGCTGTTCTGCTCTCCAGCTGCAGTTCTCTGGCTGGGCACAGACTTTGCCCCCTCCTGCCATTTTTGGCCTCTCGTCCCCTTATTCGACGGGGCAGCAGCGGCACGGCACTCACTGAGGAGGGCTCCTCCGTAGAGCCGGATGGGAGTCTTGCTGCTCACCGATTCCTCGTCGAAAACGGCGTCGTAGAGCTGGTCGGGGAAAGCGAGGGCCTGGCAGAGGCAAGGGAGAGACTCAGCACCCTGCACCGGCCAGGGCCTTCAAAACGTGCCCTCTCGGGCAGCAGCGCTCCGACGTCAAGGCTTTATGGGATCGGAGCCGCCGGCGAGGAAATTGGAAATTAAGGAGGCGCAAGAAGCGTCGGTGTGTCAACTACTGGTTTCTACGGCCGAGGCTGTGCGCCATGTGTGGTTTATGACCCTGCTAATGAAAACAGACTTCGGTGATGGGAACAAACCGCCAAGGACGCCGCTAGCAAAGCCCATTACTGAGACATGGCGAAGGCGAGAGAAAGCGGCAGCAGCTGCTGGAGGCAGAGGAGGGGGGATAAATGCCAGGGGGACCGAGGAGCCACGCCGGGACACCCCTTTGGCAACTGGGAGCTGCTGGTGCCCAGGACCACGTCCCTCACTTACCATGATGGCGACCCCGGAAAACATGACGGCGGAAACCAGCTGCCAGACCCTGTGCGAGAAGGAAGACGGAGGGCACGGCGTCAGCACGGGGGCGATGCCGTCGCTCAGACTTTGTAAAGCATTCCTGGCCGCCCGCTCGGTCGTCAGCCTTCATCCTCTCCCCTGGCGCAACCGAGGGCAGCCACGAGGCTCCCGTGGGACGACTCGGCTCCCCGCATCCCAGTAGCTCCAGCCTCGCTGGCGAGACAGAGCCAAAATCCTCCTCACCCAAGCAGAGGAGGGAAGCGACCCTGCCAAGAGGACGGCGTCCCCGCGGGACGCGACCACCCCGTCACACTCGAGACCAGGAGCTTCTCCAGCCCCACGTGAGCCCCTCTGGTTCCCAGCACCTGCTGTGGGACAAGAGCTCAAGGGCCTCCAGGATGATTTACGGGGGAAGAAAGCAGAGCTGCTCTGGTCCCATGGCCCCCAAAAAGCCCCCGCAGGGAGCAGCGATGCTGGTGCAGCAGCAGAGCCAGTGTCGGCAGCCAGAGCTGTCAGGGATGCTGTGGCCGAGGGCCCTCAGATGACCCAGCTCCCTTGTGTCCCTTATCCGAGAAGTATCTTGCCTCCCAGTATCTTACCTGAGCCCCAAAGGTTCCCGGACAGCAAACTTGATTTCGTTTCCCAGTACTTGGCTAATCTGAAATTCAAATAAAAGACACAAGGTGACTAAGCAGACCCTTCCCCAGCCTTTAGGCAGTATTTGCCAGCCCCAAAATGCATACCTAACCCCATGTGGGAGCTTATCCCTAAAGAGGGTTGGAAGGAGGACGAGGACAAGGGATTTACCTGTGACCCCCTTGGTCACAAAACCCGCTGATGGCTCCTCGATTTCCATCAGGAGCTGCAGCCTCTACTGCTCCCTTACTGGGATCAGCAGCCTGAGGCAGGGACAACATTAACTCGTCTCCTCTTACCTAGGTAATTAGGGAACTGTCTCCTCTCACACACACCGCCTGCACGTCACATCCCGATGGAGCACAGGCTCCAGCAGAGCCCTCGGGGGGTCACAGCATCCGTCCCGCTCTTGCATTGGCGCTGCCCAGGGTGATGCCCGTCCACGACTTCCCCAAACCACGACTTCTTCCCCAAACCACGACTTCCCCAAACCACACGGATGGGAAGGCTACACAGACCAGCAACAGGGAAAGGTACTGGGGCAGCTTTTGGTTGCAGAGAGCTCTCGGAGAGCTCTGTGCTGCTCCCTACGCGCAGGCTGGGCAATGCCCTGCCAGCAAGTTCTCCAGAGAGAATCCGGGACAGGGCTCCTGTGGGACTCAGCCTTGTCCTCCGGCTCTGGTATTTTGCTGAAACAGGTTGGTGGTTTGCAATTCATGCCTCTTCTGAGAGGCACCACTTAAATCACTGCTCTAGCATCCAGGCCTGATGGGCATTGGTGATGCCGTGGTCCTACGGCACCAGCTCCAAGCTGGCTCATGGGCATCTTGGCGATGTAATTTCAGGAATGGATTAAAGCAGCTTGAGGGCCCCATTACCCTGAAAAGCTGTTTTGGGCAGCTCCGTGCACCCAGCAGGCTGCATGACCCATTGCTGCTCAACAGCAGCAGCGCTGCTTGTGCCACCACAGCCTTCACCCTCCCTTTACAGGAGCCCCACGGAGCTGGGAGCCCTGTTTTTGCCAAAGAGGCTGCAGAAGTTAGATGCTAAAAAAAAAAAAAAAAAAAACCCCAAACCAAAAAAAAAAAAAAACAAAAAAACACCAAACAAAAACCCACACCACCTGAAGTTGTCCAGGCAGAAATTCTCTTTTCCACCATTACCGCACGCGGGCTTCCCTCTCCCCTTGCCTTCACCTTTGAGCGATGGACCTCGCCGTCGTCGTCCTCCCCGCCGACCCCCAGGATCTTGCGTGTCTTCAGCCTGCTCACCAGGTCGGTCTGGCTGTGCTTCTTCATCAGCGGCGGGGGCTGCTTCGCCGCCATGGCGGTGGCCCTCCACCACCCGGCCCTCGGCTGCGAGGCGGCGTAAGGAGGGCACGGGAAGCGGCTCTGCCGTCACATGAAATTTCACGAGGTGCGGGGAAAAACCAGCCACCGCTACGAAATTTTTCCCTGTTAAGCCAGCAGACGGCTCCTCATTGTCCCGGGGTAGGGAGCCCTGGCAGCGAGGCCGGCGCTGGCTATGGGTGGCTCATCTCAGGGTGATCCCACCATCACTGGGATCTGCCTAGGAGGACAAGAAAAAAAAAAAAAAAAAAAAAAAAAACAAAGCAGCGGGGTTTTAGCATGGGCATTTAGCTATAAATGCCTTTGACCTACACACAATAGTCTGGCCTATCCCAGCATGAAGCAATGCCCCACGGTACCTCTTTGCCGTTTCCCAGATTAGAGGAATTAAATGCTTTCCACACTAGGGGAATTACAGTCATTAAGGGATGCTTTGCCTTTTGTCTTTCCTCGTGCCATACATCACACCCTTCAGTTGCCATTTCAGGCCAAATACCACACAAGTCTCCGGTGTTTATTTGTGTGTCCCCCCAGATGCTGCATCCCCCACGCTGTGCCAGAACACACCAGCCCCTGAACAACAAGCCAGAGGCAAGACTTTCCTTGAGGATATGTTGCTTTCTGGGAAACGGAAGATGATGGCAACTAAAAACTACAAATACTATCTGGGATAAGAACAAGACAAAGATAACTGACAGAAGCTACGGTGGAAGAGATAACTTCTGCCTTGGCATGGTGGTATAAAAGTAGAAGTGTCAAGAGTCCCACAAAATCCCTCTATATCATCCTGCAATCATAAAACCCTGGAAGCCCTCAGTTCAGAGAGTCTTTTCTTCCAGTTTGGCCTCATTTCATCTTGGCTCAGCTGAACACAAACACGTTTTTTCTCTTTCCCACTTCACCCTCCCAGAGACCCCCAGACGAATCCCCAGAGGCACCAGGCACAGCTAATCCATCCCAAGCAAGCGCAGGGCTCAAGTGCCGCCCCAGCCCAGCCGTCCCAGGAGGAGAGGATTTACGCTCGCGTCTAAAGATTTCACGAGTCTTCGGGGACTAATAAAACGAGGTGCCGGTTATTTCGGCATCGTGCATGCAAGCATTGTCCCGTTGCATCGCGAGGGATTTCCCTCTTGCAGGAAAACCCTTCCCTGTGGTTGTCCAGACAAGAGCGGACAGAGATGTCTGCAAGCGCCCAACAGAACTCTTTCTGTAAGGCACAGCTAAAAGGTCTCGCTGGGACAGTCCAAAGACTGAATACCATGATCAAGGGGTTAATAAGACCCTTTCAAGCAGACCACAGGCAAAATGCTTTTCAGCAAGCCAGTTCAGCTACTCAGGGCTTTGCAGGTGCTTCTTTTGGATTGTAGGGAGTTTTGTTGCGGTTTTTTGCTCTTATTCCCCTGAATAACTAAGCCCAGGTTCCTGGAAAGGCAGCACAGAGTCATATGCAGCAGCCAGGGTCTAGAAATATTTCAGAAGTGGGGCAGGGGAAAACGACTGCTGAGGAGGAAGGTGGAAGCTGTATACTCATCCTTACACTCAACCACAAGGCAAGAAGCTCAAAAGGTAGGTGCTAGTAGAAAAGTTTGGACGATTTATCACGTCTGGAGAGTTTGCTGACCCGAATTGTCACAATAACTGGTGCGTACTCAAATTGAGATAATCTGCACACAAAATCCACCCCAAATCCAGAGGGATGTGTCCAAAAGAAAAGCTTGACTTCTTTTTAATTTTTCTTACTACAGTTTCTGCAGTCCTGGCAGACCCAGACTCACAAGGTTGGATGCCGACTGGTTTCCCCGCCAGAACCGCACTGCTGCTGAAACCAGAGAAGACCTGTTGCTGCGGTATTTCTAGCCCAGCATTTTCTTATCAAAGCTATCCAGCCCAACCCTGAAGCAACACCCCTCTGCTGAATGCTCCTCTCTCATGCTGAGCCTCAGGACCGCTGTGAGGCCATCCCACATCCCTCATCTGGCCCAACGCGGCTCCTGGGACCTGGGGAGGACAGCCCCAAGCTGCCTGAGGTGTGCCATGCTGTCAGGAGGACCCTCACACCCCTGTAAAGGTGCTGGGTACCTATTTGACCACTTTCCTCTGGTGGGGAGCAAAGCAAAGTCCTTCTGTGAAGGCTTGCTAGCTGAGGGAAAAGTCTGGCAGAGGACCTGAGCAGCAGCATCCTACTGGCCCCAGGTCACCAAAGCCCTCCCAAGGGACCTGAGGGCTTGCTGGTCTTGATAGGATTTGGGGTGCTGAGTGTGCTGACCGCACCAGCCTGGCACCTCTGGATCCCTCTGGGTTTCTTGCCAGGGAAAGTCTGCTGCCCACACCTCCTGCTCTGTCCTCTTCATGGTCAGAAGTGGCAGAGGAAGGGAAGACAGGATTGGGGGGAAAAAAAAAAAGAAAAAAGAGAAAAGAAGAAAAAAAAAATTAGACTTCTTCATATCTAGAGAATTTCTCCCGAGGGCAAGAAGCAAAGGAAGGTGACAGGGGTTGTAGGGGGGACTCCATGACTCACCGATGAAGATGGTGATGAACAGCTCTGTGATTACAGAAGCAGTTTTGCAACTCTGACCACAGGCTAGAAGATCAAAATATGCCTTAATCAGTTGTCCCGCCAGTTGCTTTCAGGGCAGGAGTTGGTGGAAATTTATCCACATCATCATTAGCACTGCTCTCCTGTTAAGAATTTCCACTAATTTGTGGTAAACCACTGGCCAAGAGCCGGGACAGCGTAGGCTAGATACAAGTGCCAATAAAACAATCACCGAAGGCCATTCTGGTACATAAAACCGCGCTCCCACCACACTAAGCACAGCTACAGCATGGCCCCGCAGCCAGTCCCATGTCTCATTATCCCCATCTTCCAGAGAAAAAGCCAGGCTAACGGATACTGAATATTAATGAGTAATGAGCTAATGAATGCATTAGTGCTAATTCAGTGACATTCAGATAGAAGATGCCAAGGATTTGAAAACGTACTTACATTAATGTAACCTGACACACTGACAATTTAGAGGATGTTTTCTATTAGCCCCTGCGTTTTCAAAGGGGAACCTCCACCTCCTCCTTCTCCCGCGATTCTTTTCTCCTTAATCCGTTTTCTGAGCATCCCAGGGGCTGCGCAGATCAATCACCATACGCAGGCAATTCCCACTCCCTGACACAGCTCTCAGTGACGGGCAGTGCCTACGTGCAGTCAAAAGAAGGGTTTTTTCCTCCAAAAAAATCCTTTTTCTTCGCAGGCTCCTTTCAGTATCCGTTCCCTCGCTCAGCCCTTCAGCATACTGCACTCAATTTTGATAGCTACTGATTCGCGGTGCAAAGAAACCTCACCGGTGCCACGCTAATGATAGCTCAATCTCTCCCCACCTCCACAAGCTCTTCCCCCAGCATCTCCGCTTCCCTCCCAGCGCCTGGAGAGAAGAGGAGCTCTGCAGCACAGAGCGGAGGGGAGACAACCACACGCACGACGATGCTGCAGCAGCCAGAGCTCCGCACCCACCCAGGGAGGTCCACGGGGCTGCAAGAGGGCAACCAGACCCCGTTCCCCGCAGGCACCTGAAGTTGACTTGACCGCAGTTTTGGCAAGAGGCTGCCAAGTGGCTGAGGGGTCCTATCCTGCCTGTCTGCGAGGACGCGGCTGCCCAGGTCCCATTGCTTAGCCGGACATTGTTTCGGTGGCATCGCCACCCGCGGTGCAGCCTTTTCCCTGACAAAGCATTGCTGCTCGAATTAAAGAGGTGGTACTACGCTACCTCTTACTCCAAGGGTTTGAGGGCAATTCCGATCTGCGAGCGGAGGAAGAGAAAACGAACCAGAAGCAAGCCAGGAGAACGGGTGAAAGGTTCATATGTTTAAGCTGGCCGCAAGTTTTATTCAGCTCTATCACGTTCCCAGTATGCCTGAGACAAGTCAACATCTCGAGCCCGCTTTGATTTGTTACGCCAAAGAGTTAACCAAAGGCGCAGTGGATGTATGTCCTTTCTAACAGCCTAAGAGGGCACTTGCCGTGCCTAAGCATCTTTCACAGACCACAGGCTGAGAACCACTAGTAAATACGAAGCAGCAGCACTGTCCCTTTACAATAGTGGGCTCCCCCGGGATGGAAGGTCTCCAGCACTGCAGCAGCACAGAGGGGTCCATGCATGGAAGGGGCACCCAGCACAGCAGTACCTGGATCTCAGCACCCCACAGCATTTCTCTTGCAAGGCCCCGACAGCCGTAATGCGTTTGCCCAGCTCTTCTGCTGTTTCTCCAGCCTCTGGTGGTCCTGTCTCTTTGCTGGTGAGGACGGTGCCAGGTCCATAGCACTGCTCTGGACCCCCTACCTGCTCAGCCACAGAGACAGCGAGAAAGCCTGGGCTCAAACAGATGGGTAGGGCAGAGAAGAGGTGATGGATGCATGGGTCAGAGCAGTCATACAAAGAGCAAGACCAGCCAGAAAGGGAAAGATAACTTTCCACATACGACTTTCAACCAGCCAGCCATCTCTTCCCTTTTCTTGTCCGCAAGGCTCACCAACAAAGTATCTCAGTGTCTCACAATCTTACCTTACTGCAGCCCTGCACCTTCAGGATAGACGATATCGCTGCTTTGGAAACACCTGTAGATTAAGGACAGGAGCCACAGAGATACTAAGTACCTTGGCTCTTCCAAACAGTAGGCTGTTGCCTAACTGAGTGGGACCCAAGACTCCTTTTCCCCCCCCACACATGAAGGCTGAGTCTGCCCACTTTTACATGCATAAAATCTCTTGGTAAACAACTTCAGATACTTCAGGACTCTGAAATCCTGACGGATGAGGCAAACCCCCTGCGTCTAACCCAACCACACACCCAAGAGCCACAAAGCATCTTTGTGCATCCTATCAAACAGCCTAATAAGCTTCCCCAAGAAGCCCATGGTGGAACAAACAGACCCTGAGCCAGAACTCCCCACGTCCCGGGTGACTACCAAGGTACAGTGACATTCCGGCAATGTGCGCTCGCAGCCCACGAAGCCAACCATATCCTGGGCTGCATCAGAAGAAGTGTGACCAGCAGGTCAAGGGAGGGGATTCTGCCCCTCTGCTCCGCTCTGGTGAGACCCCACCTGCAGTACTGCGTCCAGCTCTGGGGTCCTCAGAACAGGAAAGACATGGACCTGTTGGAGTGGGTCCAGAGGAGGGTCACAGAAGTGGTCAGAGGGATGGAACACCTCTCCTATGAGGAAAGGCTGAGAGAGTTGGGGCTGTTCAGCCTGGAGAAGAGAAGGCTCCAGGGACACCTTCTTGCAGCCTTTCAATACTTCAAGGGGGCTTGTAAGAAAGATGGGGACAGACTTTTTAGTAGGGCCTGTAGCAACAGGACAAGGGGTAATGGTTTTAAACTAAAAGATTCAGACTAGATATAAGGAAGAAACTTTTTTACAATGAAGGTGGTAAAACACTGGCACAGGTTGCCCAGGGAGGTGGTGGATGCCCCATCCCTGGAAACATTCAAGGTCAGGTCAGACAGGGCTCTGAGCAACCTGGTCTGGTTGAAGATGTCCCTGCTCGTTGCAGGGGGTTTGGACTAGATCACCCTTAAAGGTCCCTTCCCACCCAAACTATTCTACGATTCTACTCTATGATTCATGCTGTATTTCTGCAAATGCACATCCCAAACCCATGGTGACTGAATCAGCTCCCTGACTACATTTCTATCGAGAACAGACAATCTAGATGATTAGGACCTCTCTGCCACCAGCCAGCTGCAGCAGTCCATCACCATCCCCATGTCCCAGTGGATTTCTTCCACGCCAGCTGCAGCACACAGCTTTGCATGCTCTGGGCTAGCAACACATCTGAAAACAACAGAATAATTTGCATTTTTCTGCTGGGAGGAATATACTGCAATCTATGCCCTGGATGAGGGGTGTAAGTTCTCCACCCTACAGAAGATAAACTCTCCCAAAGCAGTTTCTGCAGGCTGGGAAGCCTCAGAGACCTGCAGGGAATGAAATCTGATCAAGCCAAAAATAACCTGATGCTCAGGCAGTAAAAGCAATTAGCACTCAGCCACCACAGCAGCATAATGTGGCTGCTGCTCCCTCTCAGTCTGGCACAGTCTGTACACCTAAGCAATGGGGATGTTACAGGTGAGAAATCTGAAGTAAGTCGGGTACGCAGGACTCCCTTCCCACGTAAACACCAGCCCTGTCAGTACAGAAGGCTCTCTGCAACACCAGTAGGAAACATCTCTTGCCAGAGGTTCATCCCCAACTTTGCCACAGCCCTGATGCTTCCTTAGCAACTCCAACAGGCACAGGGACACTGCGTCCTCCTTAGGGAAAACCCACCAACCTAGATGGTAGATCTGCTGCCCCTACACACAATGAAAACGCAAAGCAAAATCTAACTAGAATCTAAAGCCTAACACGGCTCCAGCGACCGCCAACACGATGGATGCGGCCAGCATCACCACGCAGCAGGGGACAACCTACTGGGGAGGTAACAGTTAATTTGCATTACTTACCCTGTCACCACTGCAGGAGGAAAAGGACATCCAAACCCTGCTCAGCCTTTCCCACGCACCCTGAATTCTCCCCTTCGCCTGCTTTAGGGCTGCATCCCCTCCTTGATGCGGCCCTTCTCCCTGTGGCCATAAAAACATCCCAGCCCCAAGCAGCACCGTGATCGGGAGCCAAGCCACACCATCTGGGAGGTATTGCCCAGCTCAAGGATTTTATTGCCCACAGGTTTCAAATTTCCTTTTGCAGGGAGCACGGGAAAGTTTCTTTCCGTGTTACGCAGCAATCAAAAGCCGCGAAGCCGATTCCCCCGAACAAGATAAAAAGGCCCTGTTGCTCTACCAGTTTCTCAAACAGGAGCTATAATTAAACACAGCAACCACGCTCCTGCCGGCCTGCTAACCACCACCACCTGCAGCAACGTGCCAACCCCTCTCCACGGCGAGCCAGGGCACCCGAGCATCACGTCGGGGGGAGAAATCCTTGCTTGCCCCCCTCGCAGGAGCTGGCAGGATGGTCTGCGACACACCGAACACGCTCGGTCAGGCACCCAGCACGGCTACGGCAACCGGCACGCACGACACCCCACTGGTGCCCGGTCGGACCCCCGGCCCCACGGCGAGCGGCTGGGTGGGCTCCCAACACGGGGGACAAACAGACTTGACGTTTTGTCCACCACACGTATGCACACACCCCGCCTCCCCAAAATACAAGCTTGGCCACACCATCCAGCTTTCTCAAGTAGCCCGTCCCTTGCTCCCGAGGAGTGTTTTGGCTGCAAATACAAAGGACGCAAGAGCCACAGCCAGCACCCAGCCCCTCGCCTTCACCCCGGATGACCACCAGCCAGCATTCAAGTTTCCCAGGGAGCTGGGAGGATAGAGAGGGAAGGAAATGAGACTTATTGGGATCAGGTGCTGTTTTTCTTTAAGGGCTTTAAAAGAGAAGGATTCCTCTTTGATTTCCCAGCTGCCTTAGACAGGTGTTTGTGGGAGACAGTCCCAGAAGCTTAGCGGGCCATCTGTCCTGCAGATGATTTCTACGGGGAAACATTAGAAGGAAAAATAAAACCCATATGCACACACACACAAATAAAAACCCCACCAAACCCCAAGTAAATCAATCCTTGCTACTGGAAAAGAGCAGCTTTAAAAAGCCAGGAAAGCCCTGCAACCAAACAGGGTAATTAAGGTTGGTTTTACAGAAACTCTGATGCAACTCAGTATTTCATCTCCTCTGCCTCGCACCTGAGGAATGACACAGGCTCAAAGAAACTCGATGGGAAGTAAGCCTGGGACGAGGGAGAAACCCAGACACACGCTGCTTATCCGCAACACCACTGAAAACTGGATTATTACAGTAAAGCAGGGCTTCTTGGCACTTCTTCCCCCAACAACCTCAAACCTCCCCAGATTTTCTTTCCACTGTGCCCCCAAGCACTTGACAATTTCCACTCACAAGCCCTCCAGGAAGCCGATGCTCTTTATTCCCAACAATTCTCCAGCTCTGTCCCTTTCCAGAACTCAAAAGGAAATTGCAAGAAATTTGGGAGATTCGGTCCCCTCAGCCAAACATACACAAGCACAACGTCCCTCTTTATACTGTCACCGAGATGGTGATTTCAAAGCCATTCTTGATGGATTCTCCCCTAGAAGAAGATGAACTACATCTCGAGCAACATTATTTCCTTATCTGCAGTCCAGTAACTTGCCCAGAAAAACGCAACTGCAATTTATGAACTACCAACATGTCTTACAACCATGAAATGGAAGATGAAACAAATAAGGCTGTGCCGCTCTGGCAATCCAAAAGCAGGTTCCTGACCTGTTTCATGGGTCGATTTGCAGCCCCAGCACCATCCCATTTTTTTTCTTCCATTTTTGTAGAAAACAAAGGGTTCCTCTCCTCCCATAGTCTGTCATGATATGACCAGATGTGCGGTCTAGGCACACACAAAGGGGAGGAAAAAGGGCAGACGAATAAATTTGCATTAAGCAGGGAGATTGCCTTTTGGTCTAGCCAGGACATTTCCTGAGTCCCAGGCACAATGGCACTCACAGGACTCGTGCCTCTCGTTCTGCAAGCAACAAAATTTGCTTCTACGACAGAGAAGTCAAGTAAATCAGGCCTGATACGAAACGGCTTGAGTGACCATCAGTCAACAGCTGAGTTGTCACCAACCCTATGTTATAGAGCATTTCCCATATTACACGGTCATATCCACCTCCTGTAAGAGCATGTTATTTATATAAATATATATATATTATAACTAATAATAAATTATATATTAATAAATCAAGTAGATATCATTTTTCTATAAATATACAAATGAAAACTATGGTTTGATTTGTGTGGACTTACTTTGGGTCTGGCTGCACAGTGCTGGTCTCTTGAGCCTGGTTAGTGAAGACAATTCAGGTTGCCAGACCAGACGAGTATTTTGGCGTTCACCTGTATTTTTAGTCTCAGGGGAGAGAGAAGCCACAGGGAGCAGTTTGTCCCCTACTCCCTGCTGGGAGATGTCAGTAAGAGCCTTGACTCCTGCTTCTAGGTTAACCATTTACTGTGCTAGAGACCGACCTTTCATCTCTCAGCCCTGGACTACCACCCTACACACCGCTTGAACCCACCACCTGCAGCTCGGGAACACGTTCTCACTTCCTCCCGAAATAATTTGCCAATATTAAGCCCTGCTTATTTGCATGCAATTACAGCTCCAGGTTTATCACTCCCTCGTGGCTCCTTAGCCTCGAAATAAGCACAGACACGCAGACGGGCTCGGGGAGCTGCTCAGCAGAAGGCCTCCCAGCAAAACACATACTTTGACTACTTGGTAGCCTATCCCCAAGTGGCAAAAATCTCCCTCTGACATCTAGCGGTTTCTATAGCAACAGGTTAATGCTAAAAATGGTAGATGCAAAATTCCCCATGTTGGGCAAACAGGAGCTAGGAGGACAGATTTAGAAGAGTGAAACTTCTGAATAGCTGCTGACAGAGCTAGTACAGGCTTCGCTAATTCACGAGTCAGTGGCAAAGCGTCTTAAAAGAAATTCCTAGCAGTCCGCTGGCGGGGCAGCTGGTGGTACGTAGGGACGTGTCTCTGGACCACCAGCCTGCAGCATCCCCAGGTATCCCTCTCTCCTGCAACAAAGCACTTGGAAGTGAAAACAGCTATTTTCAGGAACAGAACTACAGTCCAGCATCCAGAAGAGCAAGCCAAAACACTAGATCATAGGTTTGGCAGCGTTGCTGCCCCCCGCTCCATGCAACCAAGACGGCGTTACTGAACCTCTCACACCTCAGTTTTCCAAGCTGTCTATGAAAAGCAAACTTACCGTCTAAGCTCACACGGCTTACGCTCAGCAGGTACAGCATTTCGAAGGTGACTGCCCAGCACCGTACCCCACCAGTGCCGGCTTGCGATACCCCGTGCCGCGGGGGACGGCTACGGACCCCCGTGCAGCACTGGGCTCATTACACACGACGTGTCAGAGGCAGAAACGTCCTTCCCGGGCTGAGTAACAACCAGCTTAGCAAGACGTCATTTTTTTTTTTTCTGCCCGTCTCCATTCCCCGCTGGCAGGAGAAAACACTGTGGCAACCTTGGGGTGAACCTCACATCGCTACCGCCTTCGCGCACGCCAAAAAGCTCTCGGAAGATCCTCCCGGCCAGATTAAAGCCGTATGTGTAAAACCAAAGCAGCCACAGCTCCGTGCGGAGGAAGGCAGGGCAATGGCTTTGGCCAGCGTGGTTCTCGGGTCGAACAGCCCTGAGGAACCCACAGGTTTCACCACAAACGCTGCACCCACCCGCGGCCCCCCCCAGGAGCTGATACAAACCTGACTTTGCTTTTATTTCCTGCTAAGTCAGGGGAAAAGACTCTGCGCGTGCACGCATGTGCCTGTGTGTGCACGTTTGTTTATGCATGAGCTGTCAACCCCCAAATTATGCACTGATCAACAAGGCTCTTTGAATTCCCCGACTGTGAAGTGCGTGACATTTAATCTCAACCTTCCTTTTGGATTTCATAATGTGCATTATCAGCAACGGGTATTCAGCGCACAAGTACCCTTCAGAAAGATTTCATCAGAAAAAGGAAATGATATAAAGGAGATTGAAGAAGACAATGCTTCTGATGGGCAAGAGGTTCTCCGGCTTCCACAAAAGGCCAGTGTATGTGTACTGTGAGGATCACACACAGAGACCGTCTGTCCCCAGCACAGAATAAAAGCCTTTCACAGGTGGAGAGAGGTGGGGCTTGGAAGTGTCAAGTATAACATGAACCTATAGCTCTCCTCACCTCCCTCTTTTTGGCTCCCTGGGAAACAGGCAGGGTGAGCCATAGCCGAGAAGTGCCTATTTTAGGACAGATGCCTCATCTCCTGCAACGGCTTACCTCTTTCCACAGACCACAGGACGAGCCCAGAAGATGAGTGAGACCAGGTTTTTGATTGCTTTTATATGGCTAGGCAAGACAAATTCTTGATCCTTGCAGTTAACTTTTCACTACCCAATCCTAGGCAAACACTGAATCGCTTTTGCCCATTTTGCAGCGTGGATTTACACTTTGGGATTATAAAAAAGCTAGACAACAACCTGCAAAGAAAGGGGCTCCCTTCTCTTCTGCTGGGCACAGAGAAGCTGTGTCCTAAGTAGACCTGCTCTTACTAGTCACAGCCACAGAGGACGCACATCAGCCTACGGAACTAAAGCAAGATTTCTCTTTTTATAGCAGAGAGGAGACAAAGGGGTGGACAGCAGAGTGTGGCATCAATAGGCTTGGTGATGGGGGATATCTGAGAAAAACAGAGGTCCCACAGTCAAGGAGCTCTCTCCCCATCTCACCTGGTGCATGCGAGAGAAGCCTTAGGAAAGAAAGGATAAAGGCATTACTGACTAGTCCTTCTCCTTGCCAAATTACACACTGCCTCCCTACCTTTGGTTGACTCCTGTGCCCAGGGAGGAAGAGGTAACAGGGATGCCCAAGAACCCAAGTGCTAGTGGCATCGGCATTGACAAATCAGGTTCTCCAGTAACCACGGAACACGCAGAGTCGCCCCATGTCTCATCTCTGCTATCAAGGGTTGTTTAAGGACCCTCCCTTACTTTGACAATTTTAAGTCTCAGACACTCGAATGCAACGAGCTCCAGGAATATCAGCATCATGCAACACCAGCATGCGTATGTATACACACGCATAGCGCTTTACTCGTGTGCGTGTGTGTATATATACATCTCTATCAGCAAGCATACAGCACAGCCTCCTGCTTAGAAGCGCTCATGACACAGAAGCGTCAGGTTTTAGTCAACGCTTTCCCCATTACCTTACCTGTAATGTCATTCCCATGCAGCTGTGGCTCTGGGGATTGCAGGCTGGTCTCTTCTCCCCCACGTTCTTTGCAAGCACCAACGAAAGGCACTTGATTTGCATGGTGACGTGGAGCAGGGAATAAATTGGCTGGAGGAGATAGGCTCAAGTGCTTTATTATTCCTCCATCCATCAACCCTCAATCCATCCTACTTGTCCAGAGATTTAAACAGGGGACGTTGGCACGGCTCACGGAAGGGACTTGTTGAACTCGTGATGTACAGCACCTGGGTTTTTGCCAGCAGACAAGGCAAGAACACATTCATACGCCCCAATGAGCAAACGGGTGCACTGGGCAGGGCAACGGGGGAGGAGGGTGAGAGGATGCTCTATAGGCGCCTGCTGTTCAGAAGCACGCCAGATCTGTGGCCAGCACTTACGGAGACTCCACCGGCAATGCTGGTATTAAAGGCAACTAAATTTTATTCTCACTTACCATGAAAACAACCTGGGAATGCGCAGACAGATGGTCTGAATTCTTCAATCCTGTTCAGTGTAGCCTTTGACTCCTGGCAGATTTCCACTTTCTGTGAAGCAATGTTTGGGCGCTCTTTATTGCTATTAAGCAGTTTCTACAGTAACTTTCTTTCCTAGGCCACAAAGAAAACGTTGGTGAAAAGCCAATACCACCCAGCTCCTCCGGACTCAGTATTGCAGTTTTTGAGTCTCCCTCTCCCCTCTACGAGGAGGCAGCTCGCATTTCTACCTCCTCGGAATACACCGAGCACCTATCACGAATGATGTGCCAGGCAGCCAAAATTAAATGTCCAACAGAAGGGTGCATGTTGTGCATAGCAAGGCAGGGCGAGACAGGCTGAATTAAAGGCACCTTTTTGGCCGTAAGGAAGATGGGTTAGGAAGCACGGCATGCACAGGCTGACCTCGGGAAACCGCCTTGCTCTTTGTCACAGCCATCTGCATCTTCAACAGGCCCAGCTGTGAGCCCAGAAAGAGACCGCGGCATCCAACAAGGGCTGGAGTGATTTTAGGGCTCAGCAGTGGCATTCCTGAAATAACCTCTGTCAGCTGGAAAAGCTTCTCAAGCCTTTCCGTGACCACAAACAACCGGAGACCAGAGGTTTGTATTTCGCTCATGAGATGGCACCGCGACAAAAGAGCACTTCTGCTGCCATCGCGGGTTACTGAATGAACGGGTACTCGGACAAAAACACCGGCTGAGTCACCCACAGAGTTTCCTGAAGACTTGCGGGTTGTCTCTATAGGTCTCTTGTTCGGCTGCTGACACGGCCTCAAACTGTTTACTTTCTCAACCCAGGCAGGATACACTAAAACCGAGACGGCTGCAAGCCTTTGTGTGCGGCTCTGCCTGCACCTGCCTTCCTCCTGCCCCTCTGGGCTGAGCAGTAGAAGCGCTGCCTGTTTTTAATAAGAAAAGGAGGGATTTCTCTCCTGGACGCGGCAGCAGGCAGCTGCAAAGGGGACTACACACTAATCTCCCTATAAAACATGGAGTCCCTTCAAACAAAGAATTAGGTTGCCGGTGGTCAGTATTATCTGACACTCCTGCGTGCGCATCTCCTGCTCCATCATCTCATACTGCTAATGCCACTCCCCAGGAGACCGGACTACCGAATCACTGATTTATTTCTAACTGGTTTTCTCTCCATGCTCTCCTCAGCACCTTTGACTTAAATTATCTTAATCCAAATCCCCAACAAAAACTTCTAGGAAGCCCGGCAGCAATGGAGCCAGCTACCAGTCCCGATGCTCAAGCTTCTGATTTTGGCCCCATAGGTTCGGAAAGTGAGCACACGGTTTGCGACCGCCAGCATCTGCAAAAGCCTCTCACCTTTAGCACTAAACCCAGCTACAATCATTTTCACCATTTCCCTGTTTTGGCGACAGATCTCTCTTCCCTCCTCCCCACAACCACAGTGGCGGTCAGTATAAATCTAGATTACTGCCTTCTTACAGACTCTCTTTGTGGCTTTGGACATCCCTTTGGGTCCTTGGCTTTGCCCTGTAAGATGAGCTGGGTAAAGCAGAGTAGACGGGTTCAACCAAGGTCTGGTATAGATGAGTCAGGTACAGCCTAGGCAAGGATTTCCCCATCAAAACCAATGCACAAATGCGCTCAGTAAACTCCTATTTTGCATACAGAGAGATAGAAAGACAACTGAAACACGCCCCCCTCACAGGATGAGGGTGAGAAATATACCCACGTTGGGAAACCCAGAGGGGAACTTTGCCGCTGGGGTTCTGTCAGAGCCCTGGGAGCCCGAGCCGGGGGGCTAGCGTGGGCTCCTGCGTGGCGGGTCGTCCAGCAAGAACCCTGCACATCTCCGAGCCTCGTTTTCTCCATCTGTCATCCGGGGCAGCCACACTAACCAGCACCACAGATGGGCACTGAAGCACGCTGAAATCCATTAACCCTTGCAGATGACAAAGGGCTTCACAAACAGAAGAAACCCAAGACGACCAGAAAGTCATTTATGTTTTCCTTTCATGTCTGAACCTTCAAACTGTCTTTGGTTATAGCTGCATTTGTCTTTGTGAATATCTTTTAGCATCTTGAGCAAGAACTCTTCAAAAACGGACTGAACTTGTACTAGCCTGCAATCTCCAGGACAGAATCAAACCCATATTTTCCAAAGGAAAGGAGGAAGCAATGTGACCAGGGAACACCTGGTCACCTCTTAAGTGTTGTTTTTCCTGGTCTGGAGAAAGTCCCAATGTATTTGGGGGGCCAGCATTGGGTCTTTTCCTCCCAAGACTTGTTTTCACGTTCTTACGTCAAAAAAACCCGACAAAACCCAGAAGATCTACTTTCTAAAAATAATGTCCCAACAGTGCCAAGGTCATCGAGCCGTTCCCCCTGGCGCCAGGCCAGGAGCACAACGTAAACAATCTCAACATCTTTCTGGCGCACATGTGCTTCCCCCCCGCCCCGTGCCAGGGGAAGGCTCGAAACCAAAACCGTAGCACTAAGAAGACATGCCCCCACTTCGTTGGTCTCTTCTCCCTTTTTGCCAGCTCAGAAGAACCCCCAGCTGCACCCAGGTTGACCCGCAGCCTCCTGGGCAGCCCGGTGGCATGGCAGCCCGTCCCGCCTGCAGCAGAGGGAGATACTCTCCGTGTCGTGACAGCATTTAGCAGTTCTCCTTAGGAATTTGGGTATTGATTGGATGACGTTATTACCGAACACAGAGCAAGGAACAGATCACGATCTCGACAGCTCCAAGGGATGTTTGTAACCAGCACGTGGAACGATCCCTCCCAGTCCCATCCCCTACTGTTAAACTCTTTGACCTTCAAGAGCTGCGGGACAAGTGAACGCCAGCTGCAGCTGTACTCTGGGCACACATTCTGCACACTTCGGCACTCGATGCTCACCGAGAACAATAGAAAAACATTTCTCTCTGGATTAGGCCCCAGCCTCCGAGCAGCTCCAAATGGACAGCAGATCTCAGGGCTGAGCATCTCTGCGGTTTATGCTCCCACCGATCAATGGCCCCCCCGACCTCCCTGCCCCGCCCCGATGCAAGTCTCCGGAGACACTCTTCTGCCCATATCTCTCTACAATAAATCCTCGCTACAAGCCCGCAAGCAGAAAGGATAAATTTCCCTCGAGACTATACAGCAGACATCATCTCTTCAGCCTCCTGGTTGGGACAAAGCACCAGAGAAGAGCTCCCTTGACCTTGCTCTGCGCAGCAGACAAAGAACAAGAACACACAGACACATTCAAAAGCAACCAAATTCCACTTTTCCCAGCCGCCACCAGTACCTATCCCCTTTCTGGTGAGGGCACCAAGACACCGCAGGTTCACAGCGTCCCTCGCAAACCGCTGTGCGTGCATCAGGTGTATTTATGCAACCCAGCTGAGATATGGTTAGGGCTAGTCGAGGCGACTTCATTCCGAGTCTTAGGATCTTGTTTATTTTTTGGTTTTCGCCAAAACCTTTTCTAAGAAAACTTCCTCCCAGGGGGGACTCCCGTGCCTGAAGTGTAACTACTGTTTATTTGTTTAAAAAACACTTTCCTCACCCACAGGCCCTGAACATCATTATTCAGCAGACTCTGCTTTAGCGCAGACAGAGTTACTAAGCAAGTTATTTATGCCAAGCCCAGAATAGCCAGTGCTCTTGCATACTCTGTAGTTTCTCATGGCTCAGCTGTACTGGTGGTAGCCCTAATGTCAACATGGCTTTGGTTGTTGCTGGCATTTATAACTCCCAGCCTCTGCAGACAGAGGAGGTGGATTAAATGGTACCCGTTTAGTCGCTCGCAGCTCCGGCTTTGCTGGCCCTGTCTCTCGGCCAGCTGCAAGAGGGACGGGGACATTGCTCAGGTAAGGGAAAAGCTCGGTGGACTCCAACTCCAGGCAGAGCTGGGGCAGGGCAAGGAGCAGGTATGGAATGAGGTGCCGCTTCTCCCTCAGCCTCGTTTGCTCACTTGGAGCTGTACTCACCTGGAAAAACCTAAGAGCTGCCGCTGCTGCTCTAGACGGAGCAGCGTACCTGCTCGGCTGGGACAGCCGGGCCCCGCAAAGCGGCACAGCGGACATCTCGGCGTGTGCGGGGATGCGCCAGTGCCCAGGCAGGGATGCAGGACCCGCTGCGAGCTGGCTCGCCTCACCTTCCCCTTCTGCCATGGCAGGGGGTCTGTCCCGTCTCCTCTCCCCACGTCTCCCACCCCGCTCAGCTATGGAGGTCCTGCGACGCTCAGCGATATAAGCAGGGGGAGGAGGTAAGGGCGCGTTAGGACGGCACGGCGTAAAACCCAAGCACCGGTGGCAAAGCACCCGTTTGGGGACCGTGGTCCTCCTGTCGCTCTTCCCGAGTGGAAAAGGATGGGAGCTTCCAGGAAAGAAGCGACACGGGAGCCCAGCCTTTGAGTGGAGCGACAGCCAGGAGAAAGCCCCTCGCCACGAAGCTCCCAGCCGTGGGACCCACCTCGCGGGGCGGCGTGGCTACTGGGTGTCGTCCCCCCCCCGGTAACCCACCACTTTTTCCCACCGGGATGCAGGGCTCCACCACCCCTTCCTCCACCCTTCCCACCCGGACCACGCACGACCGGGACGGAGACGGTCCCACCGTGTCCGTCCATCCATCCTTCCACCCGCGCTGATTCCGGGGAGACCTCTCCGAAGGGGGGACGCACACACCCACAGCAGTGGGGACCGGACGGCGACTGCCACCCCCCCCACGCCACCCGTGTCCCTCCGGAGGGACGCGCACGGTACTCACCGCCCTAAAGCACATCCCCCCGCCACGGGGGGGTCCCCAGGGCTCGCTGCGGCTGCCCCATA
>NW_010973132.1:4819992-4929958 GCF_000737465.1 Haliaeetus leucocephalus | reverse complement strand
GCGGGGTTTCGAGGACTGTTACACAATTCCCTGTTAAAAGGCAAAAGAGAATAAACGTGGGCGTGGGGGGAAACACGCCTGTTTTTTTCCAAGTTGAGTTCGGCCTCGGCTCCGGAGGGATGCTCGGGGAGCAAAATGGGCGTGCTGGGATTTTAATGTTGCAGCTCTTGTCTCTGCCACTGGGTTTTCCGAGGGAGGTTTCTGGTGCGGTTGTTTGACCCGGCTCATTTCCCCGATCCCATTTTTAGAGGTGTAGGGGAGGACCGGGCGACCAGAAGGGCAACGCGCCCGGATGAGGGACAAGGGGAGGGAAGCAAAGAGAGGAGGGATGGGGTGGGAACATTTGAACTCACTTTAACCCCGTTGACAAACCCTCGTGGGGAACTGTATCCTGAAGCGTCCAGCGTGGTGAGGTCATTGCAAACACAAGGGTGTCTTTTTAGAAACTGAAGGCTCATCCACTGGTAGCGGGGCTGAAATCTCTCCTTTCACAGAGGCCAAGTAATGAATCTTGGAGAAACAGAACATTTCTTCAGAGAGAATATCTGACATCTCAATAGCCGGTTTTGCTGCATAACAAGGGGAAAAAAAAAGCCGAAGATTTTATATTTAAAAAAACAAATTCAATATTCCAAAAGAAATCCAGTCCTGACTTGGAGCTAGTGAAACATTTTACTGTGATAAAGTTCAAAATTTTCAGTGTGATTGTGCCAGAACATGTACAAGAGATGAAATATTATACGTACTCCATCTGGGCTTTGTGGCATTGAAATATGATAATGTAATACAAAAGCACACAGAGCAAAATGGGAAGGCAAAGCTGAAACAATCATGTTTTACATTATTGAGATGAAATGACTGATATTGTCAAACAAGGAAAGTCAAAATATGTCATGCTGGCTTTTTCAAAGAGAAATCTGCATTCAAAGAGATCTCTCGAAATTGTTTCAAAGAAGTAATGAGCAGACAGTTTTCCAAGGAGAGCTCAGGCTGCTGCATCGGAGTGAGAGTTTCAGAAGTAGTAAACGTCATTTTTCAAAAGCAATTCAAACATTCATGTCATCTGATGTCAAGAGAAGCTCCAGGGTTACTTCTGGCACATACAAACATGCTTTTGAAAATATTACACTCAGACAAGATTTGAATTCATAAACGAGAGCCAGAGGCCTTCTGCAGCAACTGCTTTATTTGAGATGGCCCAGATCTCCCACCCACCCACCTTTTCCTCTTTCACAGGCCTGGGAAGAGCCTTTGTCCGCCCTGCCAAGTATTTCGGAGGCAGGATGACTGCCACAAAGCTCTCTGCCCCCTCTTCCCTCTCTTTTTGATGCTGTATCATCAGGGCGGATCGTCACAGCATTAGTCCTGCTCCGTGCGGTTTGATAAGTAACCTCAGGCTTTCATGTGCATTTCTCTCCGGCTCCCCGAGCAACGTGCGGCAGGAGGCACTTGCGAGAAGACTTCCAAAAGGTCTGCGGGAGGTTTTCACCTGCGCAAAGCAACCTTACACGGGTCCAAACAATCTCCAGTTTCCTTCGCAGCAGCTTTAGTACGTGCGCAATCGAACCTTCGCTGCAGCATCTCTAGCAGGCACCGGTGGCTTGGGGCTAATGTTGTCATGCAGCTTTGTACCGCAGGACCGAGGAGATCAAGCGGTTCGGAGTCACCGGCTCGCTGTCCCCCCCGGGAGCTTCGGCCGAGGCACTTAATCAGGCGGTGGAGAAGGAAGGATGAAAAGCAAACCCTGAGCCGTGGGCCTGGGGGAAGAGCAGGACGGAGGTGTTGCAAACGAGGGCAGGGAGGAGGGGAGCGGGGAGAGGGCTGCGCACGCACGAGCCGGCCGGAGCCTGGAGCTTGGATGAGAGGGAAAAGGGAAAGGCAAAATTTCTGAACATGTCCCTAAGGGATGTCCTGCTCTTGGGGGACAGTCCGTGGAGAGAGGCGGGGACTCGCAGAGAGCGGGATACAGAGGGACGGGGGCTCTGAGGTCCCCGGGCAGCAGTGGGGAAGGCAGAGGGTGGCCCAGGGTTCCTCCCGAGCTGCATCAATATCTGGTGGAGGGGTCTGCTCATGAATATCTGGTGATATTCATGGTGATATAGGAGCATCTGCAGAGGAGAAGGGTCTCGCAGCCTCCCCCCTCGTGGGGGAGAAAGCCTTTTGTGTAACTTGCGGAGCCCTAGATCAAAGGCGTTGTTTGGGCAGTCCCGGGCTGCAGAGACACCAGCCCGTCCTTCGGCATCTCCAGACAGGACAGCCTGTTAGATGTGATGCCTCCGAAATGTGCTGAGGCAGATACATCGGTAGGATTTGTTATATGCGGCGTTGAACCCATTAAAATACATGCCGAGAGGAAGCAGCGCGGGAACCTGGAGCGCAGATACTCACATCTGTGGGATTGTGTGTGGAGCAAGCCCCCGCGATGCTGACAGGGAGGATTTGGCTGTTTCCCCAGGGAATGCTGACTCTTCGTTTTTCTCCAAGGCCGGTTGGAAACATGGAGGGGGCAGGTAAAGCCCACGGGTGGCACTGCCTCCTCCTCTGCCCTGGAGGGCGGCTGGCCCCTTGTATCATCTTCTCATCAAAAGCCACATCTGGTCATACCCTGGAGGGGTATGAGTGGGTGCACCCCGCCTGTGAGAAACCGGGGGCGACGTATGGCGAGGCGATATAGAGAGGGAAGGGTGCTGCGAGGATAAAATTGTTTTGTGGAAGGGGCTCGGGGAGGGCAGCGCGTCCTTCTC
Organism: Haliaeetus leucocephalus; assembly: GCF_000737465.1. Taxonomy (NCBI): domain Eukaryota; kingdom Metazoa; phylum Chordata; class Aves; order Accipitriformes; family Accipitridae; genus Haliaeetus; species Haliaeetus leucocephalus. The sequence continues at coordinate 4,927,214 of NW_010973132.1, read as the reverse complement.
AGCCCGGGGAAGCGAGGCGGCTAGGTTGCATGCCGCAGGCAGCTGCTCGCACCAGCGAAGCGGCGGAAATAATCAATACTCTGTAGATGAGTCTGGGTTTTTATTAGCACCTCTCGCTGCTCTGGCCAGCTGTCCCCTCATGTCCCCAGGGTGTGACCCCAGCCCCACGGGTCCTGCGAGAAAACGTGTACCGTTTGGGCTGGGATTGCTTCTCACGGTGGGACCTCATTCTGCCCCCGAGGTGGGGCTGGAAGGTGACGATGGTGACGGGGACACCGTCTTCGCTGGGAGCAAACCCAAGCTGCTTTAACGGCAAGGTAGACTTTTTGTCTGGGAAGGGCAGCGCAGCGATCTGGCGCGGGGTCTGTGTCCCCAGGCTGCTCTCTTTTGAGGGTGCCGTGTAGTCAGATGGATGAACGTTGCAGGGAAACAAGCTGTTGAGAAAATTGTGTTTTCCGATCTGTGAACAGCGTTGAGGCCTAGAAAGAGGAAAAAGTAGGTTCCAGATTGGCACGAACTTTTTGTTCTTCTTTCAAGGAAATCTCAAAAACTGTTGTTTCAGGTCAAGGCATTTTGATTCAGGGCATGCAAAGTGTTGCATTTGAAGCTCTGTCTTTTAAATAATTTTGCGTATACCCAAATAAGCAGAAAAATTAAGTGCCGTTGGAATAAAAACTTTAAAAACAATCTCTTCAAATTTTACATGAAGCAGCATAAGACATACATGCTGAAATGGCAGTTTTAGGAGAAAGAAAAAAAACCACAGAAAATGAAAATCAACGAGCTATTCCCAGAGTGTCATCTGAAGGAATCGGAAGAAGCCTGTGTGCACCTGGGTATCACTGAAAGGGGCTCCAGCACCCGCACGAGGCTCCTGCAGGAGCTTCGTTGTCTCAGCAGGATGGGCACAAACTCCATCCACTATAAAAGAAGGTCACATCAGGACAGAGCAATAATTTTTTCCCTCTTTTTCTTGCCCCTCAGCAGCCTCCCATGCCCTTCTGGATTGCCACCCTTGTTTTCAAAATTCTGCAATGCTTTTTTGCTGTTAGCCTACAGCTGCTTTTCCCTCTTCCTACTCACCCCACCAGCTCTGAGCCTCTCTGAGCATCCACGAGTGTCCTCTTTTCAGTCCTTTTATGCTCTGTGTCTGACATTATCTTGTTGTCTCTGCAGCATGTTGAGATAGTTGCTGACTTCAATTTTCACCCTTTAGATTGTCATTTTCTCGCACTAGGAAATATTTCCTAGCGTTTCCTTTGAAAGATGCTACAGAAAACGTGCTGAGTGGTACATCCATAAGGTGTAAGATCAGAGGAGATGATTAGACTACGTAGTCCAAACCCCCCTATCCATCACAGCTTCTTGAATTTCATCAAGTTAGAGCTGTATGGCTGTAGCATGCTTGCCAGAAAGGCAGTCAGGACTAGCTCTTACCGTGAAGTTGCTTTGCAGAAGTTACTTTCCTGAATGCTGAAGGCCTCCGGTCAACACACAGTGACAAACCGAAAGGGTTTGACCCTGCGTCTCAACCCACAGGTCACCTTACCTTCCCCCCCAACAGCCTTCCACAAGGCATGTGGGTGGCAGCGGCAAAAGCCGTCCCGTTGTGCACATCCTATAGGCGGATTCCTATAGGAAACCAACAGCAAGCCTACAGGGTGGGCACAGCAGAGCCTCCCTCTGCATACAAAAACCTGGTGGGATGGGCAATCAAGTACCTCTCCCATTCCAGAAACTTCTTGCGATGTTTAATCAGCCTCGTGGAAAAAAAAGTGTCTGATTTCTCATTGGAATTTGCTTGACACCCATCTCTGGCTGCTAGCGGTTGCTGTGTCCCGTACTGCTGGCTTAAAGGACACGGCACGTCTGGAAGCAAGGGGTGACATGCTCTTCTCAACAGTGCTGGGCTTGCGGTGATGGAGCGAATGTGCGGAGCAGTTGTGTTGGATGAGGTATAATTTGAAGCTGTGGCACCTCAAAGCTTCTCCACATGTGTTTTCTTCCTCCAGGACATGCGTTTTTTAGTACTAGATAAGTCTGTTCCTTAGCTCCAGGAGTAGCAGGTTTGTGGCTTCTCTATCTAAAGGTCCTACATTCAATCTTCACAGGGGGCTGCTCTGGAAGCATATGTATAATAACATTATATCTCTGGTTAATAAATGAGACACCCCAGGGCCACCTCCTGGATTAACACTTTGCCTTTCGCTCGAACCTTCCACTTAGGGTAAGTTATCTCCCAAAGCCCTCCTTGGTGCTCAGCAAACACTGAGCAACCTGATTCCCTGCAAGGAAAACACACGAGACGTGTGTGGGACATCAGAGAAGCGCAAATCTGAACGGAAAGGTGCTTTCTGAGAGTCGCCTGTCGAAGTGTGGCAATGTTAAGAGGCAGCAGATACCATCCCAGCAGGGTCTGTTGCCTGCCAGCATTCCCAGGCAGCGTGGTGATTATACCTGGGATTAGATTTCCACGCGACTCTCATTTATAAATGGTCCACAAATATACCTTGTGCTGCGTTTCTGCTTCCCTGTGATCGCGGGCAGGGCAGGCAGGTGGGCAGGGGGCTGTGTTGGCGGGGGGGGGCTTCAGCTCCTGCCCCCACGGTTTTGGCAGCTCCTCAGCCCCCGGCTCCTCACCCATGGCTGAAAACCACGATGGCTTTAACCCTGGGATTGCGGTTGGTGCAAAATGGGAGAGAAGGCAGCGGTCAACCTCTCTTCCCAGCAGGAAAAAAGGCAGTGGGGAAGGTGGGATGGGAGCAGTGCCCAGGGGAGCCCACCAAAGCCCTTCCGACAGCTTCGGCACCTCCTGCGGCATTTCCTTGGGGAAAGCAAAGCCGATGGAGAGCTGCCTGCAGGAAAAGAGCTGCCTGTGCTTTGACTTGTAGGTACAGGCAGAGGGAAGCGACGCCGGCAGGCTGCCCGTCCTCGGGTACCCGAGAGGAGCACGTCTTACACCCCAGTGATGGAGTCTGCCAGCCAAAACCAGGAGGGACAGAGGACTGGGAAAGGGGAAAAGGGCTGTGGAGAGCGGTGTTGCAAAGGTCTCGGAGCTAATAGGGTGAGGAGGGATTTCCCCTAAACCCAGGCACCAAGCTGAGGGCTGGTAATGCTCTCGCCCATCTGGAAGGCTGTGAATGACGCTGAGGGGCTGCAACAATAGGAGCTATAGAAGCAAATGAATAACGTATAGAAACAGGGACAGAGCTCCCTGTCCTCTTTGATTTGAGCTGGAAAATTAATGAATAAGCCTAGCTCAGAGCCCTCACTCCCAAGGGCGGCTGTGCTGGGCATTCCAATTGCAGCCGCCGAGTCCTCCCGCTGCAGAGTGGCTGTGCTGCCGCCCTGCCCCCCCAAAACTGGGAATAAGGGGATTCCCTTCCTGCCCTGACCCCCCCCAGCCACCTCCCAGCCTTTTGCTGCTGGGGGTTACTGGAGGGGAAGGAAAGCTCAGGTGCCATCCCAGCAAAGACGTTTTCAAACCGCACCGGTAGGAAGGTGCTGCCGGGCTGCCAGCAGCCACGTGCCGGAGCTGAACCCCGTGGCAGCCCCGGTGCTCCCCATATCTGTACCCTGTGCACCCCAGCAGCCTGTGCCCTTGCTGCTCAGATAATCGCCCTCCCTTTTCTATCTTAAAATAAGCCGATTTAGCTAATGATTACAAAGTCCTTTGAGAAGGACGGGTGGGTGAGCGATGCCAGGCGTTGGGGTAGGCACCGCAGTGGTTTTACATTGACAAATAGGAGGCTGCGTGAGCTTTTCCCTTCTAAACTGCTTGATTCTGGTTGTCCGTTGCTTTTCTTTTCTCACCTTGTGGGCTGAGATTTCCTCGGCTTAATCTCCGACGGAAAGTGAGATGCTTCTCCTTTGTGTTAATGGATTTTGTCGGCCAAAGTTTCAGGTCAGAAGGATGGGAGGAAAGGGGAGAAAGAAAGGAGATGACTTCTCCCTTCTGAAAAGGATGCTGGCTGTCTCTTTTCACAAAGCAGGGAGGCGAGCTGCTGTCGGGGCCCCTCTCGAGCCAGGTTTTGGGGCTGGCACGTACCTGGTGCGTACGCGCGGTCCAGCTGGAACACGTGTTCCCCCACAGCCTGCCAACTGTTAAGCAGCGATTTACTTTTTGAGCTGCAAGGTAAAGACTTCAGAGCTTGTCGGTACGAGGCTGAGAATGAAAGGTCAGGAGAAAACCAAACCACGTGCCGCTGCAGACCACAGGCATCTTTCTTGACAACAAGGTGTCTCTCATTTTCTCAGGGTACTTTGTAAAACAGACGCAGCATGTGCCAGCCTGGGTCCTGATGGCCCACTTTCCATCGGGTAAGCCCATTACAGCCTCCCTGTAATTCTGGATGGCCCCTTTCTGGATCAGCCCCTAAATATGCTAGCTTTCTTTTCACCCTTTTGTTAAAGAGTAAGTGCATCCCCAGCATCCAGATCAAGTGCGTGTTTTATCTCCGAATCGCCCCGGGGTGCTGGTGACTGAGGAGGGGGCTCTGTGCTTCTTGCTGGGGCTTGACAAGGATGGAGGGAGAAACCCACGTGTGCCGGAGGGGGATCTGCTCGAACCGCAGCTCGCTGGTCAGAGAAGCTGTGATCCCCAGGGTGCCCTCCGCAAGAGGAGGGAGGCAAACCACCGTGGCAGAGCCTCGCAGCAGGATTTCCCCCTGCGACCTTAAATGACTGCGCACAGCGTTTATAGTGCTGCCCACTGTTCTCTGCATGCATGACGAGGTCTTTGTAATTCATTTATACGAGATGCACAGCCAACCGTACATACGCAGCATACTACAGATTAAATTTAACATCAAAGAGCAATTGTGAACGTTTCTTGGCATATATAGGCCACCTAGTTTAACATTTCAGCTATCTCCGCAGTTAACTGCTTCAGCCCCTGGACGAAGCTGGGCAGCTGCCAACAGCTGGAAGGCTCCAGCAAAGCGAGAAGAGCATCCCCTGCAGATGTCTTCGCCTATGCGATGCTTTCAGAGCCACGTGCAGGCCAACCCCTGACAACATTCAAAGCATGACCGTGAAGGTGAATATTTGAAGCTGGACCCTCGCTAGAGCTGGGGCTGGTGGTTTGCTGCAGGTGTAGCTTCCCTGGTCAACAGCTGGGCCCTTCTCTGAAGCATTTGTTTCACCGGCTGCAATCTCCGACACAGGTTCCTGTGCTCTGGCGAGTTTTCGGTTGGTCACGCCAAGCGGAGCATCGCTGCCTGCTTCTCATTGCTGCCAGCCTGCGTGTCAGTGGGGCTGAAGCGGGGCTTGCAGACCTTGCCCGCCTTGTCTCCTGGGCTTGAAAGCTCAAGGTCAGGGCTTTCCGCTGGTGACACTGAAGGTTTTGGTGGGGGGGTCCCCTTCCAGTGCTCCCTGCAGCCTCCAGTGAGGTCTCTACCCCATCACTGCTACTGCAGCAGCATCTCAGAGGAGCAGCCCCTGCCAGGAGCGGGTGTCCCCTCCTCAGCCGGCACCAGCGGTGTGGACCCCCCTGGAAAAACACAGCCCATGAGCAGAGCCGCTCCTTGCCCATGGCTGTCTTCTCCGGGCTGCCTAGTTCCCCTCTCCCAGGCCCCCACTGCCACCCCCCACCTCTCCAAAAGCAATCGGTTGCACTCCTGGATGAAACTGGGATGAGCGCATACACCAGCAACAGATTTCCTCCTGACAGTAATGGTTTATTTGACAGAAACGTAGAAAAAAAAAATCAGAAGTAGTGAACCAAACTCAGGGCTTCTTCAGCAACTGCACAGTGGGAAAGGGACCGATTTTGCTCACTGGGAGCCAAGATTTAAATCAGAAAATAAATTCCCCATCGGTGTCCCTCAGTGACTGAGGTGCACTGCAGCACCTCCCTGCAAGCAAAACAAGTGAGGAACATGTTGCCACAGGCTGTCCTGCAGCTGCCCGTGGTATCGGCAGGAAAGATGCTTTCAGGGAAAACGTGACAAGTTACCGGGAAATACCCTGGCCCTGCTCTCCTGCCTCTGCCCCTGCAGCCCGCTGTGCCCTGATGGGTCGACGTGAGTTGAGCAGCGAGGAGTGGCAGATGCCTGCGGGACCCTGCCCAGGAGGAATTGCTGATGCTGGAGGAACCAGAAGAGGGGAAAAGCACTTTATAAAGAAACTGGGAGTTATCAGGTGGCTGCTCAGGGTCAAGGGCTGGTCTTGTGCAGCACCGACCTGACAGCCTGCTGCGTGCGGGGTACACGACGGGGACACGGCGTGACGGTGCTCGACCAGCCCCTTGCGAGGGAGAGCTGTAACCTGCTGCCCGCAGCCAGATGTTGGGATTTGCAGGGTCCCACGCCTCTGCTTTGCATCAGGCTGAGGTCAGGCAGCGCCGGCTGAGGCTTGCCAGCTCCCTCTTTCCCTGCTGACTGGGAGTGTCCGACACTACGGCAGACCGGATTGTGGCTGTAGCGTTTGCTTAGCACATGGTGTTCACTGGAGTAAGGGTGGGTAAATGGTATGAGCTCAGTTAGTGTAAACAAGGGAAAGTGGAAAAGGGAGGCAGAATGCTTGTGGAAGTTTGCTCTGGTGACAGAGCAAGGAAAAAGCCCAATTCCTCAGCCCTTGGTTGATGGGGTTGGCATTGTACGAGAGGTCAGAGCTGATCTCCCCACCAAAAGGGTGCTCCGTCACTTGCTCTTCTTTGGTCACTTCTGCCTCTTTCATCGCCAGCCTGGAGGGCCGCTTGTTTCTTCGGTCACCGGGAGGTAGCTGCTGGCCTTCCATCTGCCCTGGCCGTGGGGCATCCTGCCTGACCTGTTCGACATCGGTGCATTTAGCTGAGAGCACTTGGCAGCTGATGGCTGGATCCTGAGGACACCTTTCCCTTGGAGAGCAGGTCCTTGGTGACCATCTAGCGGGATGGAAACGTTCCACTGCCTGCTAGCTATATAAATATAACGCTTGGCACCTTTACATATATACTTTCAATGCCATGAATGCCTTTGCCAACTCCCGCATTTTCCAATGCGCTGAGTTCTGTTCTCAGTATATTTTGCCAATCTACTAAACATGTTTTCAGTCCCGTTAGGGTAAATAGAAAGCTTCCTGCATCTGGCCTCTTCACGTCTCTGGGCACGCAGACAGCCACCCTTGTGCCGAAAGTGGGGCCGATTCCCAGGGCAGCAGTTCCCAGGGACCAGCCTCCTCCCAGGGATGAAGGAGAAAGAGCATCACTTCTCAGAAGCACAGCTGAAGGGAAATGGACCCCTTAAAAGCAGGATTCAAAGTCAGGGCTAAGTCTGGGGAGAAGCAGCTCGGGAGGAAGAAACAAGAGTTAATGCCAACAGGAAGCATCGGCAGGTTCTTAATTTCTAAGTGACGCAGACTTTGTCGTGTCCCTGCGTCCCCAGCTGCAGGGATGCGTAGGCACCTCTGAAGCAGCAGGTGTAAACAGTAAGTAGAACCATCCGTTGTAGCTCTGGACCAAAACTGCGGTTCCTCTCTGTGGCAAGAGCCAGTCCAACACCTACGAACCGCTTCCATTTTATCCAGGGCTGTGGTAGGATGCTGTGCGGAGTGCTTCAGCCTAATACGTTTTACGCCTAAGTGATACAAGAAGTAAATAAGCAGCACAAATGGTGACCAGTTGCCTTCCTTTCTAATCATCAGAATTAATCTTTAAATACAAATTAATAATGACAAGAGGCTTGAAATAAAGCTTTAGACCTGGCCATATTTCCCATCACCTTCTTCCTGAAATTTCTGTCTGTAGCCAGAAAGGGCCAGTTATATCACTGGAAGAACCTCACCACAAGAGACCGAGTCTCTGGAGATGTCTGTCGTTCAGGATGAGCTCCAGCCCCCACTCCTAGCCCTGACCTAGTGCAGACCTGGCCTGAGTTTTAAACACCGTACCTCTATTCCCCAAATAAAGAGCTGGGAGAAGTTAAATCCTGGATCAGCTGGCAGCAGGACTGCAGAAAACAGCTTTTTTTTTCAGATCCGTGAGTCAGCCCCTAGGCCAGGCATGGCTTGTACAAAGCCATGGGGTGGTCAGGTCTGCAGGGGTCTGGGCAGAACGAGGTCCCAGCTTTGCACACTTTTCCAGTGTATCCCTGGGGTCAGAGGTGTCTTCAACTCTTCTCCAATGTCCAGCTTGCTGAGAGGCAAACTGACCTCTGCCCACGCTTTCTAGTAAAATTACAATGATATTTTTCCAAAGAAGGGTAAAATATAATTTTTCTGGGGCACTGGGAGGTGAGTAGGGCCAGGTAGCCGAGGAGACAAATGGCATAAAATTTTTTAAAAAAACACTATCAGGGAGATAAGAGCCTACTTTATGGGAAATACTGGGAACTATTTTGAGGGAGCGCAATTAGAAGTCTGGAGATCTACCTTTGTGGGAAGGACATATGGGAAAGAATGAGATGTTAATCATTTCAACCCAAACTTGCTCATCACAAGTGCGACTTCCACTTGTGTTTGGGAGCGGACCTACAGAGGCTATGCACTCCCAAACTACACTGTAAGTAGAAGCCAATTAATGCTTAGCAGCTTTCCTAGGGTCACATCTGACAAATCTCGGTCATTTTATCAAGAAAAATCTTTATGGGGAAATAAAAAAGCCCACAATGTTCACACTCTTTACTCCTAAAGCCCAAATTTATTTGCCCCCATAACTTTAGCACAGACTAGTGGAAGCACATTAGCTTGGTGTCCAGGGACTTAAGTGCTTGCAAGGTTCACCCATATCTTTTTAACCCTTATATTGTCTAAGGTGATTTTCTGAGAGTTTCTTTACCCACTTTGATTTGTGCATTAGTGCAGAGCTCTTTTTGATTTTACAAATCCATTTCCTCAAATGTACTTTATTACGGTGAAACTATTGTCACAGTTCAGCCTTACACTTCCTTATTCAGCAGAAACAGCTCTAGCAAACAACCCAAACATCTTCACTTAGCAAAACGTCACGTCTGCATCATTCTTACTAATCAACAGAGATTTCCATTGCCCTTTTTGGGTAACGGCATGTCAACATACATCCAACCCAGGCTTGGACTGGTGGTGACACCAACTCTGCAACGAGTTGGGCACCGGGCTGTGGGCACGTGCCCTCTTCCAGCGTTATTGATGCTGTACAGCCAGACCCACAGCAACACACCTCCCTTGCTGGTTGTAGGGCTGAGGGCTGCAGAGCATCCCCCTCCGCACGGAAAGGCTGTCATAGGCGTACTCGGTGCCAGCAAGGTAATGTTAAAAAAAAAATAAATAAAAGCCCCTGTCTGGAGGTCTCAGCCATTTCCAGCCAATCCTGAGCAGGACAGGGTTAGGGATAATTGTATGAACTGTTCATCCACTTGGTGAATTAACATGAGAGAGTTACAGATTTGGAGGCAGGAGCCCAACAACAGCACTAACATTGAGGCTGCTTCTCAGGGCAACTCCTGGGAGATTTTCCTGCTCTCACCAAAGGATGATTTGAGGAGAGTCCAAGTGCATCCAGGGGGTACGGAAAGACACGTGCCACTCCCAGGACTCTACACTCAATTTTGCAATTTTTTTTTCCCCTCCTCTTTTAGTGGGTTTTAACGTTACCTGCAAATGTGCCGTTAGGTGAACTTGTACCAGTGAAATGACCCCTCTGATTGTAAAAGACCTTCATTTAATTGGCCAAAAAAGCCTCTAGGTCCTCAATAGAGCCTATGCCTGGCTTATAACAAACAGCAGTCACCATGGCATTTTAAGCTGTCTAAGGCAATGTGTACCTTAAGGTAAAAGATAAGTGTTTTGAACTGGCTTTGTGAGCATTTGTTAAGTCTCACGTACTTATACCCAATGTGCCTAGCATAAACAGTAGATTCAGATTTTACAGACATGTGAGCTCATCAGGGCTGACCTAAACCTCCTGGTGCAAGCAACTGCCAAGTTCCCCAGGGGGACAGCCAGGAGAATGACAATGAATTAGTTAAAGCTTACCTGCCTTAATCCCATAAGAGGAGTTTTGGGGGAGTTTTAATGAGATCTAATCTCACACACATTGCTTTTCCAGGGTGTGTTGCTTTTGGCGGTGCGGTTCCCCAGGCTTTCTCAACCCGGCATGACAGGCCCCCGCTGCTGCCACGTTGGTAGGACAGGCTGTGGAGTTTTCCCCTAGACCGGGTCACCAAAAAGAGCCTTTTGCTCAAACTAACCCGAGGATAAAGTGCCATCGGATGGGCTGGATGGCTCCAGCACCCCAGCAGCTGGGCTCACTGCTTGGGGTCAAACCAAGCAAGATTGGGCATGGCCACGTCTCTGGGGCTACAGCAGAAAGGAGGGCAACAGGGACATGGCAGGGTAGGGAGCAGGGATTTTCTTCTCAGGCTGGCGAACAGCTAGATTTGCTTCATTGTGCCTGAAACTGTCTCCTGAAGAAACCAGTGCTTGTGGGAAAACCCAGCAAACGGTGGCATAGCTGGGCTTGGGCATGCTCCAGGATGTTTGCTCTGGGGGAAAAGAAGCAGCAGCCTGGTTTTCCCCCCAAAAAACAGAGAGTGGGAGACAGGAAGAGCAATAAAAAACCAGCTTGAATTCCAATGGGTCCTTGACTTTTAGAAATAATGTAGGTTGCATGTTTTTTTCCAGTAATACAAGAGAGAAACCAATTTAATTCCACTCGTAGTGAAGCATAAGATTAGATGGGACTAAATATGTGTGTAGGCTGTTTATTAGCAAATGGAAGTGAGCAGTGAAGGAAAACAAACAAGCTTGTTTTAGGGAGACTTTGTCACTGTATCACCGGTCACAGGCTCCCCAAGGAAAAGCGGGCGAGCTTCTAATTGGACTTATACAGCAATGAGCAGCTGGCGAAGATCCCTGCTCGAGAGTAGGAGAGTTGCGAAATTTGGCTTCATTGAAAAAACACGCCATTTCGCCTAGTAGTGGCAACATCTAAGTGGTTTGCAAGCATTAGTCATTTTGAGACTTGGTTACCCAGTGGTCGGTGGGACTGCTAGCACAGCTGGGTGGGTAGGGAGGGTTTGGAGAGCTGAGCTGGTCGAAATACTACCCCTGTAAAGTGAAAAAAAAGGATGGGTTCATTTTCAGCCAGTTCAGCTACTGGCGAGAGACTGCAAAGGAAACACGCATTTTTGCAGGGCTGGTACTTTGGCCATCACCATCACCCAAGCACGCGGCATGAGGGGGCTGCACTGCTGGCTGGGGGTGTGAAGGGTGGAGGAAGGCAGCCTGAGATTTTTCTCAGTTTAGGCTGCTGGGGAGGTTTACCCTTGGGGTGTTTTCAGGCATTTAGCAGTTGGTTAAATTGCTCTGACTGGGAGAATTACTGCCCCTAGCCATCTCCCTGTCCCCTCTTCTCTGGTGACAGAGATGGCTGTGTGGCTCGTGAGACTCCTCTGAGCAGCAGTGCCTTGCTCCAGCAAAGTAGACCCACTTCATTTGTTTTACAAATTATATTCATAAATCCCAATGTGATTTCAATTTTTCCATCAAAATGTAACTATGGTCTCAAGTCTCTATATGTGAGGCTTTATAAGCCCTTTTCTTCCAGCAGACCTGCTACCCATCCTGCCATCTCCATCTTCTATTTAAGAATTTAGTTATTTCTTCCTAAGTATACTACTTTGTACAGGTCTTTACTGAAGTGCCTCCTGTTATTTTCAGACTACTTCTTCAATTTACCAAGACCATTTTGAATTCTAATCTTATCAAATCTGCCTGCAGTCCCTCCCAGATTAATGCCACCTGCAAATTTAATAAGTGTGTTCTCATTCCATCATCTAAGCCATTAATGAAAACATTGAATAACATCTGCTACAGGAATGATCACTGCAAAATCTCAGCTGATGAATCATTCCAACTTGACAATTAAATGTGAGCAGTTTTAAGCTACCCTTACAGTCAGTCTATAGAAGCTGCCTTTGGGCCATGCTTCCCTAACTTGTTTATGTCATATGAGACCGGTGTCATAAACCTTACTGAAGTGAAGACACATGACATTGACTGCTTCTGCCTCATCCACAAACCCTATTACCCTGTCAAGAAGGAAACTGGATTGTGTTGATGTGATTTTCAACTTTTCTCAGCCTTATCATCTAGGTGCTTGCAAAAAATTTGTTCGATTACTCGTTTCAGGATTTTTCCCAGAAATAGAAGTTCAGCTCATGGCTCCATAATTTTCTGACTCCCACCACTCCCTCCTTTTATTCAAATGAAAGACTTTTTCTCTGCCTAGGGGCAGAATTTGCAAAAGGTCTCCACGGTGGCCATTACCTTCAGAGAGTAGCCTTAGGTCAATGTTTCCTTTGGGCTTTTGAAAAAATCTCTTCCCCATCTGTGCAAAAGAGTATGAAAACCAGGGAAGATGCTGTTCCTACACTGTCTTCCTTTAATGCTACTCCTTTTTGTGGTATGCAAAACAGGAGGACTTTTCCTCCCCGCTCTGAGCACCAGGTAATGCCTACTGCTATAACAGGAATAGAGATGCTCTGCTGAAAACGTACTGAGCCCACTCACTCACCCACCGCTGTGTTACGAATGTGTGCCACGCATCGGCAGGCTCACCAGCTCCGCTCAGGTTCAGCAGAAGCCCATTAGGCTCATTTTAGAATAACTTGCTTATCGGTTAGCTTCTTCTAAAGAGAACTCTGATGCTGAGAATTAGTAACGGGTGATGCCATTTGCATCTTTCAGGAGGACGATGAGGAAGGAATTAACAGCACCGAGATACGGCCAAGTATTATGATGCTAATTTTTCATATAAAGGGGTCAGAAGGCTTCAGGCGGTTGTGAAAGGGAGTCTCTCTGTTCTCCCTCGCCCTCCCACTCCCCACTGCATTTTAATTGGCAGTGGAAGCAGACTACGTGTCGGTGCTGGGAACACTGGGAAGAAGCCACAGTCCCTTCGCAGCCTCTCTCTGCCTTCCCTGCCTGTTCTGGGCACGAGATTTACAATGTGGCCAACAAACCATACTCACACCTGTTCGTTTTGGTGGTGCCAGATATGGTTAGAGCTACTGCATCGTGGTGATGCCTGCGGTCAGTCTGGGTGCCCAGAAGCAGCCTCACAGGAGCAAAGTGCTGAGCCTGGCCCCGCTCCTACCTGGGACAGATGCCTACAGCGACCGTGACCTTCTGGAGCAAACTCCAGCACGGTGCTGGTAACCCTACAATAAGGGTTTAACCTTTAGTGGTGGCTACTGGTAAGTGACAGCCTTCAAACACAGCTTGACGTGAGCAAACTGGCATGGCAGTGGGGCAGAGAGTAACCGAATCACAACAAATCTACCCATCAGGCATAACACGCATCAGGCCTCTAAAATAAATGTATTATGGGAAGAGAGGAGCAGCAGGGAAGGAAAGGAGATGCGCAGAGCGGAGAGGTCAGCCTGCTGTGTGCATGCGTCCGTCCGAAACCCTTTCATGCTCGATGTGCCTTGAGGAAAACCAGTTTACGTGAGGAGCTTCAGCTGCCTCAGTCAATGGCATATGTGAAAAATGCTCCAGATGCTATGGCTGAAATGAAAGCCTTTATCAGTCAGCACCGTTAAGACACACGCATCTGAGCAGCTCTGGGGTTAGACACTGAAAAGCCCCTGACATATGGGGAGGGCAGCCTCTTCTTTTAACCCTTCCCCAGCCTGACAGATTGGGGCATGAAAGGGAGTCGCTGCTGCGGACCGAATTGCCAGAGCAGGCTGTGATTGCAGGCAGCCGCGGGGAGGGATAATCCCCTAGGAACAAGGAGCAAAAAGTCTCCTGGTTCCCTGGCGTCAGTGGCACGGCAGGCGGTACGGCGGGATGAAGGTGCCAGCAAGGGTTTACTGCTGAGCATCCCTGCCGCTGCACCCACCCGCACGACCAACCGTGCTGCTGCCTGGGGAGGGCGGCTCGGGGCTTTTCCACCCAACAGCCACGGAAAAGGAAGCGTCTATCAAAGCTGTGGACCGGGTGACCAAAAACACAGGGCTGGGCACTTCTCCACTTCTTCTCCAGCCGGGCCTCTTTGGCTTAGCGTCAATGATTTGCAAGTGGTTGAGAGAAGGAGTCATCTTGTTCAAAAGCACTTGGTAGCAGAGTTCTCCCCCCCTTCCTCCACAGTGCTGGGAGGGAGCAAGGGCAGCAGTGGGCACGGGGGTGTAGTGCGTGGGGGGGGGCATCTATTTTGTGTTATAGGGCTTGGTACCTGCTCTTCACTGGGTACCTCCTCCCCGCTACGATACGTGAAACTGGTCCTGTTCGGGGGAGCTGGATACAGGATGGGAAAGGGCTATGCAGGCATTGAAGCTGGAAAGGAAAACTGGTTTTGGAGAGGCAGGATGGGTGCAGGGAAAGGTCTGGCAAGGTGCAAGGCTGGGCAAGGCTGGGGGGGTCAATCTGATGCTGAGAAGCAGAAACTGGAGGAGAAGCTGTGGGCAAGAGGCCAGCAGGATGTGGGGCGAGGGGAAAAGTGGGGGGACAGGAGTTGTGCCATTTGGAATTAAACCCTTGGGATATCTTTGAGTTATCCCACCCAGCTTCCAGCAATGCCTGTGAAAGCCTTACCCTCTGGGGCCAGCGTCGCTGAGCCCCGTCGGTGCGTGCGCTGGAAGCGGTCACCCCCTAACCACGCTTGTAATTACTGCTGGTAGAGAAATGGATTTTCTGCACTCAACTAAGGCCTTATTAAGTTGATATGAATCAGATCCAATAAATGATTCCAAATTAAGTTGGGCAACAGCCTCTGTATGAAAAGTCCACTTAATGAGAGAGTGTTGTATCCAGAGGGTGATGGGTGGGTGGAGGAGGGGGCTGTGCCATGCACAATGGTCTCTCAGTGTCATATTCTGCACAGAGGGGATTTTTATTTATTTTTCTCCTTTTTCATTCTGGGATGACACAAAGGAGGAGAAAATAACTCCTTTTCTACCCCCGAACTGGAAATGAATGTTGCAGCTGTGCAAGCAGCACCCGCCCTGATTTGCCGGAGAGAAAGGCCCCCAGTTAAATGAAGGGAGGCTCCCAGCAGCCAACAAATTATATTACAGGGGAAGAAAGACCCAAGCCTCTCTTGTTTGATGCTGGTTCGTTTGTCGAGCAGTGTTAACCCTTCCGTCTGCTGCTTTGTTTGCTGGCTTGAAGATATCCCCAAACGGGCTCCCCGGATGGGCTCGTAGTGACCTCACTCCGGCGCAGCTTCCCCGCCGGGGTCGGAGGGGCACCTATAACCGCCGAATAACCCCGGCATCTGCCGTGCCGCCTCATTAGGGGACCGAGAGTTAATGCTGGATGGCCAGCCTCCACGTGCCCTACATTGGTAATTAGCTTTCCAAGGGGAGGGCTGGGACCGGCTGAAAGGCAAGGAAGATTCATTACCAGCAGCGGGGAGGGAAGGGGGTTTCTTTCCATTGCTAAACCAGGCTGGCTTCCCGTAGGATCTGCCTTTAAGGTCTTCCTTTTGATTTTCTTTTCCTAAGTGGTAAGCTGAGCTATGGAGATAATTTGTCTCCTGACGCTTTCAGCTCTGGCTTTGCCATACAATGGGATAGGAGATGCGATGCTTAAGGATTCATTGGATGAATCAGTGGACCCTGGTATTTCTGCAGGGGAAAGTGTTAAGCGAGGTGAATGCTTCTGACAGGTAGATAGCAGCTCCAAGCCGAGGATACAGAGAGATGTGGGATCCTGGGCTGGAGAAGAACCTCCCAACCTCCCACATCCCAGTAAAAACAAGAACCTGGACAAGAAGAAAAGAAAAAGAGTTAAAAACTGAACTAGAATTAGAAACAACATTAAGTGCTTATAAATGAAAATAAATGAGGATATTCTGTCGCTTAAAAAAATGAATGCGGATATTGAGAAGTAAAATGCAGAGAGGCATGCATTATAGAAATAAACAGAATGAGTCAGGGTTAAAAATAGGTAAATATTGAGAGCATGCCATGTTTAACATTCACTAATTATAAGAGCAGGAAGGGATTCAGGCCCAAGCAGCAATGACAAAAGAGCATTTTAGAGAACAGCAACCCTAGTTTTAGGGAACACCCCCGATTAAGCAGCTTTAGCTGCAGAATGGGACAGTCAATGACTGGGAAACATGCAAGAGAGAGGAAAGGGAAGCAACCAAATGAGATGAAGGATCAGGCGTATTTGGACTTGGACTTAATTGTTACTTGAATTAAGATACATCCAACTTTTAGGTCAGACTTTAGTGCTTTTGTTTTCCATTTGATTCTCCTTGGAGAGTAGTTATGCGAGTTAGTGTAAGGGTAATGGCTTACAAGTCTGAAGGAGGCACCCACAGTCCTCCAGCGGCTGAGATGCTCTGTCCCTGCCACCTTCTCCCCAGCCTGTGTCTAATCTGGTTGCTGCCCAAGAGGTTCTTCTGGACTACGAGTTGTGCAGAGCTCTTCCTATTTGTCTGTGCAGCCTCCGAGCTGCAACTGGAACAGCAAATCGTAAGAATTACTGGTTTGAGACAGCAAACTTGTCCTCCATGAGAGTTAACATGTCCTCCTGGATTTGGGGAATGCAATTACATAGCTGTGTACAATGAGGAGGATCGGTGCTCATACTGGAAATAGAGAAAATCACAATAACAGGACTGAATTCAAGAAAATTGCTCTGATTTTTGATTTATGAAAGGGAGAACAGCATTCCTCATCTGCCACTCACTTCAGGGATCCTGAGCCTTCTACCCTATTCCGTACTGTGTGTGAGGGATTAAAGAGCTTTTCCACTACATTGAAGATTATTCTCCTTCTTTAAATAGAATTGAAAGAGAAATAAAATCCAGCTGCACCTTCCTTTACAAGAATTGAGTGGGACATGTTGAGATAGTCTCTGCTGTGATTTGTATGCACCAATCATACCCGAGGGGGAGTATGAATAACATTTGCCATGAAGAGACTGTGGCACATCCGCCTCTCTCCTCATTATTTATCCCACAGGCAAAGAGGTTTTGTCATTAGCCTCTTTAGCTTCATAGCCTCCAGTTCAGGGACTGGCTCCAGGCAGGGATGGTGGGAGGCAGGGGCACGATCCCCCAAGGAGGGACCTCCATGGTCACTCCAGGCCGCTCATCCAGCTGGGTCCAGAGGAAACCTCTCAGTGCATCACAAGCCCCAAAACACCCTATGGGAGAATAAGACCTTCATTGCATGGGACCAGCCTCCTTGGTTTGTGTGTGATAGAACAGAATATTTTATTGATAGGAGGCATATAGAGGACCCCCAAAAAGGAGCCCTTTATCACCAGTAGGCTATTATAACACACCAGAGGAGATTGCTTGCTCCTTCTTATTACCACCAGTTTAAGGAGTTTGTTAAACAGTGACCTAAAGAAAAACTTTGTGTCTGTGGCCTAAACCTTCTAAGGACACAGAAGCAATAGCTCAGATGAAAATCAGAGCTTGTTCCTGGCTGTCATGGTTAGGGATCCAACAGCCCAGCAAGGATTGAGGGATCATGGCTGCACCAGCTCCATTACAAGCCCACAGTATGCAGCACCTTACAGCAATTGCCCAGTATGCTGCTAGACCTGGCCTATGCCCCCCAAAAAATGCTAACATCACAAGCAGGAGCATTGAGTGGTCTAGAAACACCACAAGAAATTCATCTAGAGCACCACTGCCTCTTATTTCTACTCATCCAACCCTTTATACCAATGCTTTCCCCACAAAACTAGGGTGAGGGGAATTCAGTGTTCAGGCAAGGCTCCTGTTATTTTCCCCCCATCCTCCTGCACTGAAGTAGGACACATTTTAAGAGGTGTGGATTATTCTGACTGTGACAGGAGTGTCTTGGAGGAGTACTGGGGAAGGTCAGACCTTTTTTAGGCTCCATGTTATGACAATCGTCATGGAGGGACTCGGTTGTTCTCCAGCACAAAAAGATGAGATGGATTATCTGACAGGAATAATATGGTAGTTTTCTTAGAGCAACAGAAGAATCGCCATTTTTAACTCATTTAGTCACAGGTTATTGAATATTTTCACCTGAGTCCAGGCCATGGTGCCAGGCCAGGTGTCAACTCTCCTTGCTGCATCCACCAACGTGATTGATTGCTGAGAAATGCCCTGAGCTGCCTAGTCCTGCTCAAGGCAATAAGCCCCCAGTGGTACAGAATACCTTGATAGGTACAACCCTTCAAGGCCAATTTGTGCTTCTAAACTATGTGTTAAAAAGGTGAAATTCCTGCAAATCTTGTGGTGCGGTTCCCTTCCCAGGAAACTTTTGATGGCACGAAGGCATCATTCTCATTGCATGTCATGTCATTGCTCTTTTTTAATACTAAGGGAATTTACAGGGCAAAGTACCTGTGGTCCCAATCCCATGTTTGTAGCATCACAGCTGGAAGCCATAGGGATGGCTGTTTTGTCACAACACAGAGATATGTAACACCAAAGTGGAGAGTAAACAATAAGAGGAGCTGAATGCTAGAGAAACATGGGTCCTGTTTTGAGATAAATGCTGCTGTACATAAAAGCAACACATTGTGATATGTACTGGGGTGACATGTTTTCCACAAATTGCTGTGCTTGCTCTGACTTACGCTTTTGGGGTCATCCAGCAAATCCTACTGGAGACAACAAACCAAAAGGCCCAAAGGAGGGAAAAAAAAAAAAAGGTTAGGCAAAACTCTGTGTCGCCCCATTAAGAAGAAGTGTTGTTCCCCTTTTCCCAGACTCTAGATCACCCTAGCTCAGTTCTCACACAGTGTGAGAAGGTGGCTTGTCCCCAGGTCTCCAGAGAATATGGGGTTGGAAGGAAAACAAAATGTAAGTAGGGGTGGCTTTGCACGGGCTGGTTGGGATTTGAAAGCTGAGGTCAATGTTTGTCTTGAATTTGGCTCCATCTCCAAGACTGCTAGAGAGTTGTCCTGCACAGTTTCTCCCTCAGCCATTAGAGAGGAGAGTGTTTAGAGGGAAGGAGATAATGTGTTATTTTTTTCTACAGAGATACGGTCTGGCCCACCTGGCTCAGCCACTCTGAGGCTCTTTTGCACCTGGTATTAAACGTGCAGAGACCATGTCAGGGCAAGCACGCAGCTCCACCAGCCAGCCCCAACACTACTGCTGCAAACCCTACCGGGTTTACAACCCTGGGGATGCAGCCCCCGGTATCTGAGGGGAGCAAACATCGGGACCTTTCTCGTGGTTTCTACCGCTCCTTTAATCAGGCAATGCCAGTCTGAAACCAACGCTTCTGTTAGGAGAAAGAATAGAGAGAACATGGTGAGCTACTTGGATAAGGCAGAGGATACAGACCCAGTAGATTTGGGTTCCCGTGTCACCTTAGCCAAAAATTTGCAATGCAACAGGTCGGCATTTGTATAACTTGTAGGCAAGAGGTTCAAAGAGTGTCTTTGCTGTTTCCCATCTTGGCCAAAGGCCCTCACCAGCACCATCCCCTGAGCTGACCATCTCCTTCTGTGCTGGCAACTCACTCCCATCACAGCGTGACGTGTTTTCAGGGCTGCAGAAGAGGTCCTTTGCCCATCTTCCCTCCCAGCCTGAGGGACACCCTGTGCAGCTGGCTTGTGCACGGTTGCTTGAGTCAGTTCAATAGCTCAGCTCCCTTCAGCTCCCAACCCTAATATCATGTTGTTGCTGTGCCTTTATATTTCCTGGAGCCACTCGCTCTGTCGGCTGCCAGATCCTGTTTTGATCCCCACATAAACTCTAGGAAACAACTCTGTGCAGCTGCTATCTACATGGGTTCACCTACCACCCCCTGGAGGTGTGGACACACGTGGCAATTAACGTGGCCACCCAGGCATTGCACCCACTACACACACCGGGAAACCCCGCTCCCCGTCCTCCCTTCATCCATCAACACCCGCCCGAGAGCTTACAACAAACCAGGCAGACTCAGAGCCAGGGAGAAAGATGATTCAGCCCTTTGCAGACATCTAAAGTGGGAAGTCGGGATGATCCTACATCATACATGAAGCAATGAGCAAGAGCATTTGTGGAGGGAGAGGTAGTACCTGTCATGAGCATCACTCCTACCGTTGGGAAAAAACAACAAGCCTTTTCAGGGAGTTCTAAATTTTGAACCCAGATCTCAAAGGCATGTTCATGTGTATCTATTTCTATTATTAATAAAGATGTCAGGGGATGTCAGTTAATTTCAGTGGGCTGGGCTTTTTTCTTGGGGGGGGAGGTAAAGTCTGGGAAGTTGTTATAACCCACCCTTTCTGGTGTCATTCAGTGTGCTGAACCACATTATGTCTGGGTAGCTCCACATAAACACCACTGAGTCAAACCAGAGATTATATTTGGTCTCTAAGAAGTCTGTCTCATTTTCTAATTTTGTGACATGAGCTACACTGGTGCATAAGTGGGAAGCAAATATGATAAGTATATAAACAAAATAGGGAGTATGAGTCAGATCCAGCATTCAAGTCACTGGAAACAAGCCACGTACTCTCAGGACTGTGATTGTGGGGATCAGCAAGTTTTGGTGGGCCCTGTGCTGGGATATGGCTAGTAGAGAAGAAGACCTGGGGTCCTGCTTGTTGGTCAAAAGAGCAGAAGTCTCGGGCCAGTGTGATCACTAGAAGAAGGCTTTGCCCTGCAGCAGTTTGTGCCCACTGTATGGAAAGAAGGACAAGAAATATATCACCTTCCCAAAACCTAACACCGGCTTTTTTTTTTCTCCTCCCACAAAATGCCCTTTGTGGAACATGCAGTCACGAGCCTCGCTAATTGGCTTCATCTCGAGGATAAAGATATCCTTTGTGGAATCAGTCAGCAAATATACTCCCGGATTTGCCTCTCTAATTTGGACAAACGACCCTTCCCTTTTTTCGAGTTATTGGGGATGTAAGTTCTCCTACTTAGCCTTGAGGTTTAACAGCTTTTAGAGGCTCTTTCTTCTGAAGGAGAAGTAATGTTATAGGGCATTTTAATTAAGAGGACATAATAACCCAGTAAGAACTAAGGCCGGATCCCACTCTTGTCTTCAGTCCAGCTAATGACCAACCACCCCCTTTACTCATGCCCAGAGGAAGGAAGTCCCAGTGTCTGGAAACTGGCAGACCAGAAGCCCGGAGTTCACAGTAGTGAGAGCATCTTTGGCAAATTAATCTCATTTTCTTGGCTTCCTACTGAAAATTGCAATTGAAACTTTTGAATGTTGTTACTACTTGGCCGGTTCTTCTCCCTGACACTTCCTTTTCCTTTTTTTTTTTTTTAAGAAATCTTTGGGGTTTTGCAGGGAAAAATCCTCTCTTGGCAGCTGTTACTATTGCAAGAACTACTGAGTAACAATTTTTTATCTAGAGAACTGATCGGGGCAGGTTAATTGGTACTATTTCTGTAGGCCTGCACACAAAATGTTTGCCATGCCTTTGCCTCTTGAATGAATACAACTAGAGATGAGTATGTTTTTCTTTAACAACTGCACTTGAATTCAAATTAGGTTAGCTAAAGCTGATTTCAGGCTTTTTTCCCTTGTTCAGACATTGGTGTCAGTCCTGATCATCCAGCTGTAATTTTTTCATGAGCTTTATCTCAGGCATCTCTTCAATAAATGTGATCATTTTCTATTAATTTGTTTGTTCTTAATGGTATAAAGCCAAAGTCTGCTATCAGACATAGACCACCAAGCTGAGTGGGTCAAAAGCGTAAGCCTGTTCATTGTGCAGGGAAACAGCATATTTAAAGGGTTGTAGATCAGTAACTAGAACATCCAAACCCCAACGTGGTTATCAAATATGACCCCTGCAATACAGGAGCATTTTGTCCCTTCTTTGGCTTGAGGAATGTGATAAAAGGTAAAAAGGCATTTAAATGAGACTTGTATTGGGTTTGTACGGCAAGGTTTTGGTGGGGGGGTTTTACAGGGGTGGTTTCTGTGAGAAGCTGCTAGAAGCTTCCCCCATGTCTGATAGAGCCAATACCAGCCGGCTCCAAGAGGGACCTGCCGCTGGCCAAGGCCGAGCCCATCAGTGATGGCGGCAGCGCCTCTGGGAGAAGAGATTTAAGAAGGGAAAAAAGTTGCAGCAGGCACAGAAACTGCAGCTGGAGACAGACGTGAGAATGTATAAGAGAAAGAACCCTGCAGACCCCCAGGTCAGTGCAGAAGGAGGGGGAGGAGATGCTCCAGGTGCCGGAGCAGAGATTCCCCTGCAGCCCGTGGGGAAGACCACGGTGAGGCAGGCTGTCCCCCTGCAGCCCAGGGAGGTCCACAGGGGAGATCTCCACCTGCAGCCTGGGGAGGACCCCACGCCGGAGCAGGGGGAAGCCCGAAGGAGGCTGTGACCCCGTGGGAAGCCCGCGCTGGAGCAGTCTGTGCCTGAAGGACTGCAGCCCGTGGAAAGGACCCATGCTGGAGCAGTTTGTGAAGAACTGCAGCCCATGGGAGGGACCCACACTGGAGAAGTTCGTGGAGAACTGTCTCCCGTGGGAGGGACCCCACGCTGGAGCAGGGGAAGAGTGTGATGAGTCCTCCCGCTGAGGAGGAAGGAGCGGCAGAGAAAACGTGTGATGAACTGACCGTGACCCCCATTCCTCGTCCCTCGGGGGGGGGGCAGGGGGGAGGGTAGGTAGAGGATCCAGGAGTGAATCTGTGCCCGGGAAGATGGGAGGGGTGGGGGGAAGGTGTTTTAAGATTTGGTTTTATTTCTTATTATACTACTCTGGTTGATTTGCAATAAATTAAGTTAATTTTCCCTAAGTCGAGTCTGTTTTGCCCATGATGGTAATTGGTGAGTGATCTCTCCTGTCCTTATCTCAATCCACGAGCCCATTGTTGTATTTTCTTTCCCCTGTCCAGCTGGGGGGGACATGACAGAACGGCTTTGGTGGGCACTTGGTGTCCAGCCAGGGTTAACCCACCACAAGACTCCAGCCCATCCCTAAGCCAAGAGCTGCCTCTGGTTTCCTGTGTTCAGGACAGCAAATCTCATTCAGTTCCAGGACTGGAGAAATCAAAGCTGAATATTGCCTATCATTTCATTGCCTTTGTGCTTTGTGGCCTGAATCTCACAAAGCCTGTTTCAAGGAGCACATTGGGATCTCTTGCCCATCACTGCCACTCTTGAGACATCGTAGAACTTTATTGCAGAAGAGTCTAAGCAGACATTGAGCTCATCAGCTGCTTCCACTGGCTCAGTGTACAGTCCTTTCATACTGTTCTTTTATTAGTTTATGGCTGTTCGTATCTCTCCAGTGAACAGTGCTTCTTTGGTATGCAAATTATATTAGCAGTGACAATTATGATTATCGTCCTCGCTTCTTTTGATTATTAGTATTACTCCACTATTTATTCACCTGTCATGGCTTACTGATAGAGTATTCATCTCTGGTTTGGGTCAAGTCTGCCTGTCTTCAGTCCTTCTCCATGATCGTCACAATCTATCTCAAACCAGACTTGAAATGTGTAATGGAAGTTGAAATACTTCTTTGAAATCACTTTTGTTGTGTTGGTTTTATTCCACAGAATAAATTAGAAGAAAAAGAAATCCCCAAAACCCAGACCTAACTCAATTCCTCTGGTAGTTAGAATTTGAAAGCTAAGCATTTAGAATAACTAACACAGATGTCCCTGACAAAAGTCAGATTTACTTGGTCTATCTTAGCCCTACAGTGCAAAGAGTTAAAAATAGATGTTCTTGAGTTCAGTGCAAGAAGATCTAGTTAGAGAGGCTAGCGGGTCCTCTGTATACGCCGCACAGCCCATGCTGTTATGTTACAACAGGAATATGGAGACTATATAAGAGCTGCTCAAGGATGAAGGTGGTGAACAACAGGGTGGGACTGTTGCAGACAAGGATGCTCCATGATCCTGCTCTTCTGTTTGTCTCTCTTCACAAAAATGTGCAAAAAATTAGGTAAGAAATGCTAAGAAGGGCAAAGAAGTGCTAAGAAGGGCAAAGAGAAAACCACCTAGGCAGCAAGGAACAAAGAGAAATATGAGAAGGAGAAGAGGAAGCTAGACTTGCAAAATCTGAATTGTGTATCATAGAGTGATTGCACAGGGTGAGGAGAGAGACTTGATGGGAGATTATAAACACTTCAAACAGCAGCAGTGAAGGAGGGAATTAGTCACACCCACAGACGACAGTAAAACAAAAAAAAAAGAACTGATGCTAAGGAAGGATTGGTTTTGCAGCTCTCTACCACCAGACGTGGACTCCCCAGGAGCAGGACAGCATGAAGGAGTCCTCTCACCAGCCTGTCAGATGTGCAAAGTGCGAACGGCCGGCACAGTCCAGCGATGCTGCTGGCAGCTCTTCTCGCTGTAGTGGCACTGGCAGCGTGTGTGGCTCCGTTACTGAGTGGGAGCCATCGGAGGCACAGAGACAATCTAGCTGTAATTGCATTCTGCGTCGCGGGGAAAGCTGCTTCCTTCCCAATAAACCTGTGTGCAGCTGAGGGTAAACAGAGACAAAGGAGATTATCTGCCACCAATGTAGGGAATACAGAGTTAACGGACTTCTCATATGTACTCAGCAGGTAGGTTTATCCACTTTACTACTACACCATCTAAAACAGTGCAGCGGTTCTCCCCAGGTCATGCCCTGGCGCTCTGCCCAGGGAAGACCACTCCATCCATCATTTATCTGCAACACTACGTGGGGATTTTGCCTTGACCTGAGTAGGCGTATCAGCCATAAACAAATCCAGCAGTAACCTGAGCAATTCTTCTTTTCTCTTTTCCTTTGTGAAATGAATACGCCGCAACATCCATGTTGCAAATAAACTCATCCAAAGATTGTATCAGCACCATCTTCTGCACCAGAGAGCCGCCTCATTTGTAAATCAGTTTGGCAATTCTATTAAAACTCTTTTTTTGCAGCCAGAGACGTTTCCTAGAAGAGCATGGCAGCATCTGTAACCAGCCATTTGATTGTACCCGGGTATGCTGGCCAGCACTGTGTGATCTGATCTTAGCGTGGCTGGAGCTCAGACGCAATAAAACCAGAGCACAAAGTAGCAGTTGACACTTGCCATGATGAACAGAGGGAAGGTGAGGGGTGAAGCCCCCCGAGCCACACTCATTCCGCCGGTGGAGAGCTCCTGGCTGAGCCGGGTGCTCTAAGTCACGGCGTGGCTGATACCACCCTATGCCTGCTAGTGCAAAATAACGGCAAAGTGCTTCAGTAATGTCTTAGCATCTTCTTCAAATAAGTCAATGTCAATACATGAGGTAAGGCACTCTCAATTCCCCCTTAGCACGGTTTTATTAACATTTATTGCATACATACAAAAGTTGCAATTTAATTCGTCTAGGAAAAAAGGATGCTGTTGCTGCAATGTGTTTATGATTGGAATTAGTCAGCTACTTACTTGTAGGCACAAATGTTTTAATGTTTAAGAATGAATATTAGTGCTTTGGGTTTGATTTTGTTTGGAGGGGAGAAAAAAGTCACTCTGTTTTCCAATGAGCACCAAAATCACTAAGTGCTTCTGAAAATGGATCCCCTCTCTCTACACTTTTGACATTTAAAAAAATATATACCAAATTCTGTATGTCAAACATTGCCTACATCTGTATGCACTGAACAAGGTACCTTTGCCCCTGGAAAATGTGGAAGCCTTTCCATTCGACTGACGGGGCACTGGCTCAGCCCCGCAGCAGTTCGCAAAGACAGGCCTGCAAGCAAGACTTTTTCAGCACATCCATTAATGGCAACGCAGACCTGCTCTTGGTAGTAACAAAAATTTTTGAAACTTCAGAGCAAAAGTTTATATCATATAATAAGTCCCAAGTGGTCTTAAGTGGCGATTTTGAGACATTGCTGCATCAGACACATCCTATTGCCGCACAAGCACACAGTTAAGGAAAAACATTTTTCGTGCTTTTCCTTGCTCTTTCTTCATCATTTCTAAGTGGTCAGTGGCAAACATGTGCTCAGGCTCTATTTAATGAGACTGGTCTTTGACTCATCTTGCTTCACTTGAAGGTCCCTTCCCCACGCCTGAAGCTCTAGGTGCGAGAGGTAATGAACCGTCTACCGACCTGCTACTAAAAGGTGTATTGATTCCCACTAGACAGTCCTATTCATACTCCTGATTGTATGTGGTTTTTCTCCTTTGAATTAGTCTGGCCTGAAGCCATATGACAACAAGCAATGGAAAACAGTCCAAGAATAGATAGCTTACTGTTTCCCCTTTGTCAGACATTGCCACATGGGGAACAGAGAAGTTGAAAGTAGCAGCAAATTATGCAAAATGCTTGAACAAGAATTACAAGATGTGCCCAGATAATGATATATTTTTTGTCTGCAGTCTTATTCAACTATAGAGCATTAAAATGAGCCTTCTGTGGTGCTTTCCATCTTAGGATGGGGGCTCTTTCGGCATGCTAATGAGCCCAGCTCCGCTGTGCTCCGCTGCAGGGGCCATGATCATCCTCGCCCTGATCTAACCATCTCAGCTCTGCTGAGGCCACAGAGCATAGTGAAGGAGGCTGAGAACTATTTTGGTTGGACTGAAGACAATATGCAATATGTTATCTCATTATTATTATTATTATTATTATTATTATTACTCTCAGTCACATGTTAGAGATCTGACAGCCTGATCTGATGTTATTTAGTCTGAACCACTTGCACAAAGCACAGATTTCTTTCCTATCCCAGTATGAATGAGGGATTTTGGAATTGGGTCTACTGACATAAAAAAATAGAAGCATTCTTGGGACAGGTGCCATTACAATTAAGTAGATGAATCTTCAGAGGGATAGAGGAAGATTATCCACTCCTACAGAGAGGGAATGGGACAAGGAAACCTTCATATATGTTTATGGCAGCGAGGGAAAGTGAGCCTACAGCTCCTAATCCCATGCTGTTGCTTTAAATATAGATTCAGCCTGCTCCTCCTCTGTAAATGTATGGTATAAAATGGAATTCATGTGAAAATAAATGTGCATGTGTGTGTGTGCATGCGTGTGTGTACACACGTGTGTGTGTGTACACAGAGAAGAGTTTCAGCTCCGTTCACCTCCACATCAGCCGCTTGATGCCTAAACCGTATCCTCTCCCTGTGCTTCAAGAGCGCCTTGAAAAGCCTGTGATAAATCATGAAAAGCCACACAAGTGCTCAGGGTTCGTTTCTCTAAGGCTGAAGCATTCATCTCCCAATGAATCAGCTGGCAATTACTGTTCCTCTGCTGCTCTACAAAGCACCAGGTGTCGGCACACCAGAGTCGAGTGCACTACCTTGCAAAAAAAAAGAAAGACCCTCTCCCACCAGCTTGCATGACCACCTGTACTGGGAAGGCAGCAAGCTTGCGGGGTTTCCCAGGATGCACAAGGTGGGTTTTCGCTGCCCCTTATCTCCAGGAGCTGTTGGACCCTGAGGGAGCAGTAGTACTCCTTTCCATCTGGTGTGGCCCTTTTTGATGGCTCTTCTGAGCAGAGACCACACTCCTGATCCCTCCAAAGACAGAGAGACCTCATATTGTCATTAATAACGGCCATTTCCTTCTTTGTTTTCTTTTCTCTTAAGGACTGACGAAGCTGCTGGCCTTTCCCTCACTGTGCATTGTGCCTGTCAGGACCAGGCTCTGAACTATGAGCTCTCTCCAAAGGAGGCTTTCCTCTCACCCCAAATCCTGCTTGTCCTTGAGCTGATGTTGCTTTCTGCCTGCGTTTTGGTCAGGAAAGAGTAGTTATTTCCTGCGGAGGAGGCCCTAGTGGCAGCTCAGTAGTTCTGTATACTTCCATTTTTTTATTATCTCTGAAGTTCTGAGCCTTATCTTCCCAGGTTGGGATTTCAATACAAATATAGCTAAAAGAATCTGCTGTCACAGCTAGACTAACTGTACCATTTAATCTAATACAAGGCATCACCCTCCCTTACAGTCCTTGCCTTGTTCTATTGATGACCCCCTTTTTGTGAGTGGTGGGGGAAAATGAGGGTACAGATGGTGCCAGGACAGAGCAACCATTTTGCATTTTACATATATCACACAGCTTTATTTTTCTCTCACTTTTCAGCTGTTATCACAGCATTTATGGAGGAAAGGAAATGTGTGGATGATTTGTGGAGGAACAGAATGTGCCTTGAATAGATATGTGGGTTTCAAATGATTTGGGAGATGAATATTAAATGCTGCACATGAAGTTGTGCAGGGCAACCAGGTTCAACTCTTACCACTTGGGTAGGGGCTAGGAGGCCTTTGTACACTGCCAAGGTGTATTGGGTTAGCGTGGCAAAGTTTTGGTAGCAGGGGGGGCTACAGGAGTGGCTTCTGTGAGAAGCTGCTAGAAGCTTCCCCCATGTCTGATAGAGCCAAAACCAGCCGGCTCCAAGAGGGACCCGCCTCTGGCCAAGGCCGAGCCCATCAGCGACGGTGGTGGTGCCTCTGGGATAACAGATTTAAGAAGGGAAAAAAGTTGCAGCGGGCACAGAAACGGCAGCTGGAGACAGACGTGAGAACATGTGAGAGAAACAACCCTGCAGACCCCCAGGTCAGTGCAGAAGGAGGGGGAGGAGATGCTCCAGGCGCTGGAGCAGAGATTCCCCGGCAGCCCGTGGGGAAGACCACGGTGAGGCAGGCTGTCCCCCTGCAGCCCAGGGAGGTCCACGGTGGAGCAGATCTCCACCTGCAGCCCAGGGAGGACCCCACACCGGAGCAGGGGGTTCCCAAAGGAGGCTGTGACCCCGTGGGAAGCCCACGCTGGAGCAGGCTCCTGGCAGGACCTGTAGACCCATGGAGAGAGGAGCCCAGGCTGGAGCAGGTTTTCTGGCAGGACTTGTGACCCCATGTGGGACCCATGCTGGAGCAGTCTGTGCCTGAAGGACTGCAGCCCGCGGAAGGGACCCACGCTGGAGCAGTTTGTGAAGAACTGCAGCCTGTGGGAAAGACCCACATTGGAGAAGTTCACGGAGGACTGTATCCTGTGGGAGGGACCCCACGCTGGAGCAGGGGAAGAGTGAGAAGTCCTCCCGCTGAGGAGGAAGGAGCGGCAGAGACAACATGTGATGAACTGACCCCAACCCCCATTCCCCGTCCCCCTGTGCTGCTGGAGGAGGTAGAGAATCCGGGAGTGAATCTGTGCCCGGGAAGAAGGAAGGGGTGGAGGGAAGGTGTTTTAAGATGTGGGTTTTATTTCTCATTATACTGCTCTGATTTGATTGATAATAAGTTAAACTAATTTCCCTAAGTCGCATCTGTTTTGCCCATGATGGTAGTTGGTGAGTGATCTCTCCGTGTCCTCAACCCATGAGCCTTTTGTTATATTTTCTCCCCGCTGTCCAGCTGAGCAGGGCAGTGATGGAGCGGCTTTGGTGGGTACCTGGAGTCCAGGCAGGGTCAACCCACCACACAAGGCTCTATGAGCTTTGCCTTTTAAGAGAAAATATATGGGGCCTTATGGCTCTAGTTCATTTGGAATGAAGCAGCCTGACACTATAGGCAGAATGGTGCAGGGAAGGAAAAATGTCAAGTCTGAGCATTTAAAGCACAGGGTTTCCAATGCCATGCAGTTAATTTGCGTGTCTCAGCTCTGGGGACCTATCCCTCCACGTCAGTCAGCGTTTCTGACCCACTTGAGCTAACTCGTGGACTTTCTGCAGGGTTATTCAAGAAGATGGTGAAGAAGTGGATGCATGAACTTGAAAAGTGTGAGACACCACATTTTGGCTGCTACACAGCCTCTTGCTTTCCAAAATGTTTGATGGATTATGAGGAAAGCACAGTTCAACCCGGTGGGAAAAAAAGTGAAAATGATTTGAAATGAATGAGGACTTACTTGAGTTGTTTAGTCTCTTCTCCCTTGACTGTGTATTTTCGTTTATTCTTTAATTTGGTTTGGTTTTAGTCATCAAACAATATTCACGGCTTCCTTCTTTAAATTCCTTTTGGGCCACTAACAACTCCCTGCAGGTCAAGTTCTCTTACTGAGACTGTTCAAAAAAGCCCCCACTACACCAGTGTGGTGCTTCTGACATAAAGACTGTGTGAATAAATCCAAACTTTTTTGTTCACAGACAGTTGGGCACACAGCTCTGACAGTCCCATTCACAGCCCTCCATGCCAGAGTAACTATCCTGTGTGAGCGTTCAGAGGAAACAAACCCCAGCGAGACAAAACCAGGCCAAGGCAAGTTAATTTAAATGAATATTCAAGAGGCATTTTTTGGCAGTAACAGTCCGTCTTTAATCAAAGGTGAAAGGCTAATTGAAGATAATTAGCTTCACAAAGCATTGCTTCACACTGGTCTTGCGGCTGCCTTGCTTCCTCCCCCCTGCACCCCCGCGTGCACCATTCACTTTCTTTCATCCCTTTTGTACATAAGAGCAGCTACACTAGTTGGAATAAAAGTCCACTTAATGTGTAACCCTTCCAGCAACTTATAGTGGGAGTTCAGAGAAAGTGCATGGCAAACAGGATAAGCACAAGCTTACAAGAGGGACCTTTTTGAGGTATCAACTTTTAGCTTCCTATAATTTAAACTGCAGGGACTTCCAGTGGTAGAGGTTGAACCCAAATCATTGCATTTATTTGCCATTGGTATTTCCACGGTTAATATGGCTTGTATCTGTAAAACCATTTCAGCTTTTGATCAGAATGGTGTCCTGTGGCAATTAATTTTGAAGTTTAATTATTGTACAGCATTTGGGCATTTGTCTCGTAATTATTAATATAGAATCAAAGTACTATTTACGTCTAAAGGAACGTGTGGAGGTTGCCTAGTCCAATTCCCCACTGAAAGCAGGGTCAGCTTGGACTGGGATGCTTGGGACTGGCTGGGATTGCTTCCAGGAGTTCCCACAGGTGGGTGAGGTATGGCTTTCCTCTGTGAAAACCACGGTAGTTCCTCCCTTCTGTACTATTTGTATCTAACAGCATGGGCAACAGAAATGCTGGTTTGTGGTTTTTCAGATCACCCCTTGAGTTCTGGTTTTGAAGATGGTGCCATGGTTCCCATGCTCAGTTGTGGCATCAAGACCAGTCTGAGCAGCAGGGAATAACCCAAAATTGGTAGTTCAACAGTATCATATTTACACTCTTCGTAAGGTGTGGGTGAAGGCTGGTCCTGGTGATCTGTTGCTGTTCATTGCATTAATTTGTTTCAAAAGTTCCCTTACATTTGAATCCGAGACGGTTTGTAATCAGCCCCTGTATAAAATAACTCTGCTGTAGAAACCTCCCTGTGCTTCTCTGCAATAAACACTGATGCAAATCATTCCCTTTTTTTTCTTGAATTGTTTCTCCCCTGAAGTGCTCCTTTGACACCTTTGTCATCTCTTGGACCCGGCAGCTCTCTAGCAGGCTGGCAAGCTCTGGCAGGCAAAGTCCATGAGTGCTCTGGAGACAGAACTATTTTTTCACCATGGATCTGATCGGTATCTAGCACAAGGGATCTCAGCTCTGATTTAGGCTCCTGATGATTACTGCTGTTAGCCAGGCGCTATTATTTGCATCTAGATTTTGGAGTTGTTTAAAAAAAAACAGTAAAGCATCCCGGGTCTGATCTCCTGCAGATGTCGTATTCATACACAGCAGGACAGCCTGCTTTTTGGGGCTGTGTCCCTCTGAAAAATGTTTCTCAGTGTTAAACGCCACAGGGAAATGGCTGTGGTTTGTCCCACACCGGTATCATTTTCTTTTGTGTGAAAACAATTGGAAACAAGAGCTGTGCAAACACAAAGAGCTTTTTGCGTACCTCTTTGAACGAGCACATGCATTAGAGGAATGCGATGACAATAAACTTAGTGTTATCTGCCTGCGCCAGTCCCAGCCCTGCTCTCCATGCGGCAGAGCTCAAATCCAAGTCCCTTTGGCAGACACGACAACCGATACGGTGCCAGATCCAGCAATGGCGTGGCGTGTTTCGGGCAAAACGATGGCATCCGCAGACCGTGCCCGGCGAGCAGCGGGGTGCTGGCTGTGTTGGGAAGAGCTCCTCTTGCTGCGAATGCTTCGGAAAGGGTTTCGGGGTCACGGGCTCAGCTGTACCTGTCAAAAAAATCGCCACGGACTGCACTGGAAGTGACACCATCATATTCACAACTTCAGAGGCAACCTCATAAATTAGCGGTGGGTGCTACTACACAGACTCGCAGGGAGGGATCTTCTGGAAATACATCAGTGAGCGAACTGGGCGGAGAAACAGAGCAGTCCGTCACGAACAGAAATTGCTGCCCTTCTTCACCTAATAAACAACAAACACACAAGAGTTCGGATTCATGGATGAATCAATTTTAAACTTATTTCAAGAAAGGAAGTTGTATTTGACAGCTTAAGAGCTAATCGGACCTTGTGCGTGACCACCTAGCAACAAAGGTTAAAAAAAGACAGCAAATACGTGATAACATAGGCAAAGGAATTCAGAAATCTCATGGATTTTGCAAGAGCACAGAGGAATCGAAGGAATAATTCTTCAGTAATCTGACGGGAAAATAAACAGCCTTTTCCACATCTTGACAAGAAAGTAAATAGATAATTTATGAAATAAATTGTTTGGAAAAGCAGATCTAGACCTCTGTCACACCATAATCGAGGTGTTTATCACAGTATTAAAGCATACCTACACAGTAAACTCATTATCATTACGTTACACTGGGCAAAGCACTGTGTACATCTATAGCATAAAGAATGAGCAGAGGCACTGCCAGGTTTCGGAGCAGTGAATTCCATGTGGTGCCACCTCCGTCAACATCAGATGTATTATAGGGATGCACAGGAGCACCAGAGAACTGGGAAAGAATCAGAAAACGGGGATAATTGCTGCCTTTTTTGTGAGGCAGATTGCATTTTAGAAAGAGTACAGAGAAAAAGGAGACCTATTTAGATAACACAAATAATACTTTTCCTGGATTTTGGGCAGGCATGCAAGTATGCACCATGTCCCATAGATCATAACCATTTTTGTTATTAATAATGCATTCCAAATTTTTTTGTAAGGACTTTACTGAGCTTGTGTATACATAACAGACTAACTAGATACCAGGAATAGATTGTCCTAAGGATGACAAGTCCAACTGTGCAAAAGTAATTAGTCTAGGGCATGAAACCTGGTTTCTGTCAGCTTGATGGCCATCACATGACCAGGGTGTTGGAGCTGCTCCACACTATTCATCAGTGCTGGGCAACGTAGCGCGTTTTTGCATTTCAGCTTTTGGATTATTTCCTCACGTGCAGCGACACTGGGCGAGTACAGAAAGACACATTTCGGTTATCCTGTAACTGATCCGAACACCAGAAGACATGAAATATGCTGTACTAGAATGGCATCATCAAAGTGCACCTGTTAACTGGATGCACTGCCTTCAAA
The DNA here is from genome assembly GCF_000737465.1 of Haliaeetus leucocephalus. Taxonomy (NCBI): domain Eukaryota; kingdom Metazoa; phylum Chordata; class Aves; order Accipitriformes; family Accipitridae; genus Haliaeetus; species Haliaeetus leucocephalus. The sequence goes on along the minus strand of NW_010973132.1, from coordinate 4,894,046 downwards.
AGATAGTCATCCCTGTGTGGCTTTATTTTTCATAAGGACTCTCTAATTTAAGTACAGGTCTTGGGCGATTGTCCCTAAGTGCTGGAGAGAAACCTACCTCGCATTTTCATGCATGAAATGTGCTTTGGCAGGGCAGACAAAATCAGCAGGAGTATTAATTTCCCTGCCTGTAAAGGCAGAGTGGCTGAGCTGGGTAGGAAGCCGAGATCATTGCTATGGGTAAGAAGAGGCAAGGCAACCTGTCCCAGCTGATGGCCATCTCTAGCCCGCTCCCTCCAAGTCACGCAGCCCCTACCTCTCCTTCCCCTACTTCCACGTCACCGGCACTTTGGATCGCAGTCCAGAAGTGACGGGTTGGTAACACGGAGGCAGGTGGGGATGCTCTGAAAGCTGTAGCTGCAAAACTGTGTTGAGATGGCTCAGGGCCCAGAGCTGTTTCCTCCTGAGCTGAAGTGCAGAGAAACCTGACAGCCCTCCCAGCGACTGAGAACTGCGGTATGAGAAAGGATTTGGAAAAGCTGCCCTAAAAAAATCTTTCCCAGAGCTGAGAGGAACCTCATATAAATGGGGTGAGTCAAACTTTACAGCGAGGTATAGCGTGAGCACCCCTGAGGACAGCGGCTTATTCAGGAGGTGGGTGACGAGTGTCCTCCTCTCTGAGGTTCTTGCTGCTGGTCTCACTGGGGCCATGGTGTCCTCAGAGCTGGTGGAGAGCACAGAGGGGTCTACAAAGCCATCGGTGGTCCTGGAAGGCTTCGGGTGAAGCTGGGTGAGAAAAGAGGCACTGAACTTGCAGCAAAACTCAGGGTAACTCAGGAGACCACAGCTGTAATCAGCTCCGGCGTACGCTTGTGATTGCAAGGTCACTTGCAGTTACCACGTTAAGGAATTCATTTTTTTCCTCCTACACGTTTCAGAGAAATTACAAGAATTGGATGAGAGTATGAGGTATCAGGCACATGCAAATGAGCATGGTGTCAGGTAGAGCAGAGGTCGGGCAGAGGGGGGCACCTGACCTCTGTAAGTCCGATGTGAGATTTTCAGTATTAAGTAGTGACAGCTCTTGTAGAGACCTGTCTGAGAAAGGTCAACCCCCAAAACCCCAAATTTCCACTGTCCCGCTGGGACCTGTTGCAAAACTGATGGAAGGCAAAGTATGGTGATGTGATTGCATTAAAAATTATTCCTATCTAGCCCCCCCAAAACCAAGGAAAAAAAAGCCCACAAGGCCAGCCTGGTTCCCCTGGTTCTGTGCAAGTGAAAACATTCATCACCACGGCTGGACTTTGTATTAGAAGTCACCATTAAAATTAACATGGAGAAGCAATTGCTGGTTGTCATCACTGGCAAAGATGGACAACCGCTAAAGCTATTACTTGTATCAAACACCATCAGTGGTTAATAATGTGGGTCTTTTCTGTCTGAGATGATGAGTAGCAGACTGCAATATTTAACTAGGGCTCAGCAAATTGAATGGCACACATTGTGCATAGCCTGTATGAAGCTTAAAAGCTTTCAGACACAAAAATGAAATTATATTGGCATCTAAATTTAGATTAATTACCTTATCGTTAGTTAATATTAGCCACAGTGCTTCTAGTACATAAAATCCTATATTAGTACCAAGAAACAGCAACAACTTGTGACTGAGTCTGTACTGCAACGTACACATGTTTTCACTGAGGTGCAGAGTAGATATTGGACCAGATTTATTGCTGGCATCAAGATATATTAATGAGAGTTTTGTTCACTTACAGCAAAGTGTATTCTGGCTCACAGAAATACATATATGAAACAGAAACACCATGGGCAATTAACCATGAGCAGACAGTCAAGGGAGAAAAAATATTTTTTATTCAGTTATTCAGAAGAAATCTGGTTGCTTTTCTAAAAATTATCTTTTACTTAAGCAGGAGTTATTACACTCACTACTGTCATAAATGAATGAAAGTCTGTGACCTCTTATGGTTTAAGAAGTCAACCTAGGCAATGGCATGAATTTAGAGATCCTAAAATCACCTTCATTTTAATACCGCTGGATCAGAGGTTGCGTCTGTGATTTTGCAGCCTCTCTTGGTTTTGCACGTTCCACTTGTCTCCGACTTGCCCGAAGGGATGGGTGTCTGTGGGGAGCTGCTGAAATCCGGCTGGTTTCTTTGCTTTCAGCGCTCCATGCCCATGGTGGAGACCCCGGAGCCATAGGGCAGGAGGCAGGACTGTCCCTCCATCAAAAATTCAGCCCCCCATGCTGGCAGCAGGGCTGCTGGCACCACCACTTCGATGCTGCGTGCAGGGGATGATGCTCCACGGACACGTTACCATGCCCAAAAATGAGTGTATGGAGTCCACAGGGGACCACAGGCCCCGGGAGATGACAGCTCTGGCTGCCTCTGGCCCTCAGCAATGCTTCAGAGGGCAATGCAACCGACCTACAGCAAGCTATTGCAAAATAACTGGCCCCAGATGAATATTTTGCCCTTACTATCAACGTGTAGCTTATGTCCTGGAACATGACAGCTTATGTCCCTCCCAAATTCTTGTAGTTTTCCAGCTGCGATTTGAACCTTCGCCGTAGTACTTGAGAGTATCCTCTGTACAACACGCAATCCCTCCTTGGGTCCTGCTGAGCTCCTCACTTAAACACCAGTGAGTCTCACAGGCTGACTGTGTACTGTTTGAAAACAACATTTTTTGCCTAGATTTTGCATTTACTGAATATCAGCTTCACTGAATGTCTTGTTTGTCTACCAGGAGAAAGCATTAAGTATCTACTCTTTCTAGCCTGTTCATATTTCTTGCGGTGGCAGCATGTCCTTCATACTCATTTTCTTTGTAAACAAGAGTTTCTGGTTTTTCAATCTGTCTTCCTATGAAAGTTTTCCTATGCCTCTAACCAAATTTTTCATCCTGCTCTTATATTACTCTACATCATGGCAGAAAACAGCTTTATCCTAATTAAGGCTGAAAGTGCTTTTCTGTTTTGTAGCTGAATTTTTCAAGGGCTCAGAAACAAACTTATTTACTTATGCAGCCCGCAAGTTTATCGTGAATCACAGAGATACAGGACAGTGCTGGAGGTCTACATGTACGGTCATTAGAGACAGGGGTCATAGGATCTAGCCCCTCTCTGAAAAAATTGTTTCTGCTTTCCTAGTTAAAAAGTCTTACCTCTTGGCCTCCAAAAATGTCAGGAATTCAACATATACTCTAGGTAATCTTCCCCTGGGAGCATGGCCCTGGAAGGATGCACCCTGCATTTCTGAGGCTGATGAGGTCCTGGATGCTGCTGTGTGGGAGGGAAAGGACACCACTGAGATGTGGGGCCATGCGCCGGGGAAAGGACCGTGTTTTCCTGGTGCAGACTTCTCCGTCCTCTCCTGCTTCCCAGAGAAGATCAAGCACTGGGGTGGCACAGGCTGGTTTCTGCTGGGACAAAAGCAGAGAGCGACAGACCACAGTGATGTGCCTCAGGGTCCTGCCCGGGGCACCCCGCAGCCTCCTTCTTCTCCTCTGGGAATGCCAGACCATGGTCTGAAAGAGGAGGAGATCTGCTCCCACCCTCAACTTTCCCAGCATTAGGGTTTTTAGACAGGGCTGGGACGGGTGGCAACAGTGCAACTCAACGAAGCAGCTTGTGAGAAGGATTTGGGGGTCATTGGACTGCAGAAACTTGATTTAAAAAAAATGCGCAGACCGGTGCGCACCTCAGCCCCCTCAGCTCTGCAGGGGGCTGTGAGGTGATGCTCATTTGTGCCATGAAGTCATTCACACCAGCACAGACCTGATATCGGGTGTTAGCAAAGCCGGCGGTAGCAGGTCGGTTTGGTGGGGCCGCATCCACCTCCCATCGCCGACGCAGAGAGCAGGAGAGGGTACGCTGGCACTGCCACCGAGGTGCCGGTCTGTCTTTGTAGACTTTTTGAGGCTTTTTACTCCTCTGCTAGCCAAACCATTACAAAAACCATTTTGCACTAGCTTTGTTGGAAGTGCAGAACTGGAAATCAGAGCTGCCTTCAGCAGATGCTGGTGTGAAAATGTGGAGTTTACAAGATGTCAGAGTAGGAGTGAAGGGATGCTGGGAATCTCTGTGATTTATACTAATCTCCATAAAAATGAAGTCTGTAAGTCAGAAAAGAAGGTGTTGAAGTCCTTGCCTCTTTTTCTCTTTGTTAGAACGGAAAATTTCACCTCACTCCAGTTTGAAATTATTTATTTTCTGCAATGTGAGGTTTCTGCTCAAGTTTTAACAAAGGACAATCCTTAATAGCTAGCCTTCCTTGCTTATGATACATACCGCTTGCAGGGGAACTATTCATTGATTTTTTTTTTTCCTCTGAACAGCAGGAGGAAGAATGGTGAATTCTCCCTCTCCCTGTTTCAGCCACGGTAATGACAAACCCTGAGGTACTAGGACGCTCATCAAGACCTACTCTGCTAACATTTGTGTTTGTTTTCCCATTTAGAGTGAAGGCTTTCTTTTAGAAATAATTTCATATAATAGCACTGAATAAAGAGGACTTCTCACATCTGCCTTTTGCAGGAATGGTTTCTTTGTGCTAGGATGCTTCAGTGTGTACTTTCTTGGAAAATGTGGGTTTTTTCTGGAGCAAAAGTTTAACTCAGATCATTTGGTGGGGTGAGAGAGTGTCTGGGGGACAATCACAGGCAGTAGCAGCTCTAGCGCTTTTTAGGTGATGGGGAATTTAACAGAAAAAAATTGTAGTATATGCCTATGCGTGTGCATGTGCACAGGTGCATGTAATGCAGTGGAGATCTAAGAGAACAACAGTGTACAAAACAAGGGCATGTCAGGTTACTTATTAACGAGGCAATACTAAGAAGGTGAGGATACTTTCTTCTACATGTCCCTTGTCATACTCGACCCAGGTTGCTACATGCTTGTCTCTGCAAGCTTGGAGATTGCCAGCAAAACCCCCATTGAGGGCTACTGTGTAGGAGCACAAATGCATGAGAACTCAGTAATATGAACTTGTTATCTGTTATTATAAGTTTGAAGGAGTTTTTGTCGTTACCTTAGTTGCGTAAGACAAGCAGACCTCCACTGAGTTCTGCCACTTCTGTCACTGTTAAGAAAGAACTACAAAGAAAAATTTTAACGAAGTTTATAAATTCCTGCTGGGTTTCCCCCACCACCCCAAGGCAGGTGCTCTCTGACCATAGGTGTTTTTCCAATGAAGTGGGGATTTTTGCTGTTGTTTGTTGTGGCTGGTGTGGTGGTTTGTTGGTTTTTTTTACAACCTGGTATAAGCTGGTGTTCTTCTGGGGACAAGAAGACGTTCTCTCTCACAGGAGCTGTACTTCAGGAAGCCTGAAGTAGGGTGAACTATTTTGGGGTGTATGGATTTGCATTCAGACTCCAGAGACCTGGCTTCTGTGCCTAGTTGCAGTACTGCCTGGCTATGTGATGTTCACCAAATTATTTCATGTCCTGTCTTCTATTTTACGCAGTTAGACTACAAACCATTTAGGTCAAGACCTGCCATTTCCTACCCTTGCACAGAGTATCTTGAATGCCTGCAGGAAAAATTATAATCAAGAAGAATATATTCTAAAGTAGAGGGAGAATACCTCCCCAGTCATACATAAGTTGGATGGTGTAATTGTAAGAAGGGGTCCTGGTTATCATCAGTTCTCTTATAGGGAGTAGCAGGCTTCACTTTCATGTTGATCCCTTTCATCCCTGGGGCTTAGCAACTATTTTTCCCTTCCTGTGAGAGTTATTTGTAACCTGTCCCCCTCCACATGAAAAGCTGATGTGGCTGCAGGCTCAGACAGAAAGGCTGTGGACCCATGGCCCTTTCCAGCTGTGCCCACGCACGACAAACTATTCTCCCCCCTTTGCTCCAGATGACAACCTTTCCTATTCTTCTCCTCCAGCATCTGCTGCCTATTTTGATCAAACCAAGCCTGCCTCTTCCTTTTCCTTTAATTGTGTTGAAGAAATGAAAAGCATTTGGCTGGGAAATGTTTCCTCAGAAAGGCAAAAATATGTTCCATAAGCAATACTGAGCTTTCAGCTTCCTGCACAAAGCAGGACAAGATCCTTTCCTCTTCTCCTGTCTTCCCCTTTAGAGGTGATCTGAGGGTGAGACACTGCAAATGATTAATCAAAAAGGGAACCCCTTAACTATTCTCTCGTGTAGGTACTGATTTGCAACAAGAATTTGAGAAAGGATCATTTTATACAGCACATATGTCTAGTGTCATGGGTCATCACCAGATTTGACAAATTCTCCTCTCCTCCATGCTTCACACCTTCAAATAAATTTTATTTTAAGATTTTCCACAAACAGTGGACTAATGCCTGAGAAGGTAATTAAAGTTGTCTCTTTCGGACATTTGCAGGTTCTTCACTGTCACTGGAACTGTGACCACATGAAGATCAAGAAAGGATGTCCTGATGTTTAGTGTTAGTGTCTCCCAAGGGGGTTTTTTAACTTGTCTGGTTTTGAGATTATTTTGCTGGTGAACTTAGATGATAATATTGCTATTGTAGGCCTGGATGACTAATTAGACTAGAATTAGAAGATGGGGTTTTTGCCATGGAAGTCATTGGCTTCGCTCCAGTCCAGGATCTACATTGTCTTTCTTTGCCTCAGTGGATCTCACAGGATGGTTTTCGTTGGTGGGGACCTTGGAAGGTTGTCTGAGCTGGCCTCCCCTTGAAGGTACCACTGTCTTCATGGTTACATCAGGCCACTCTGGGCTGTGTCCACGTGAGCTTTGAGTATCTCCAACAGTGGACGTACCGCAGCCTCCCTGGCCACCCTTTCCAGTGCACAACCACTTTTACAGAGTGATCAAAAGAGGCTGCAGGGCTTTGGGATGGCTGGTAAAGGGAATCTGGAGCACAGGCTATTTTTTTCCTCTCTCCTTCCAGTTGCGGGCAATGACATTGGAAGAAAGATGCACCCAGTCTATTCATACATGGCTCCGTGGCTGGCGTCACTGCCACAGTTTGGGGGTTTTTGATAACGGGATGGCCTACATGGCCCCAGATTTGCTGGCGTCAGATGGAATTTGCCCTTCTCAAAGGGGGAAGAGGGTCTTTGCTCACGAGCTAGAGGGACTCAATGACAGAGCTTTAACCTAGGCTTGAAGGGTGTGGGGAATAATATCAGGCTTGCCCGGGACAAGCTGTGGGATGACTTGCCAAGGTTGGAGGGACAGGGTGCTAGCGAGGGCCCTCAGCCTGTTGCTCTGAGATGTGCTGGCTACACTGGAGCACACTTGAAGTCTTACGGAGATGAGCCAGGGGCTCTTGGGGTAATAGGACCCAACAGGGAAACATCAGTGAAATAGCTCAAAGGAATTAAGGGGTGTTCCTCTAAGAAGGTGACACGGCCGACAGCTGAGCTGAAGTGCCTCTACAGCAATGTGCACAGCGTGGGCAACAAACACGAGCAGCTGGAAGCCACCGTGCTGCTAGAAAACCATGACCTGGTTGCCATTACTGAAACTTGGTGGGACGAATCCCATGACTGGAGTGTGGCCAGGTATGGCTGCAAGCTGTTCAGAAGGGACAGGCGAGGAAGGAGGGGAGGAGGTGTTGCCCTCTACATCAAGAAATGGGTAAGAGTGTGAAGAGCTGTCTCTGAAGAATAGCTGTGAGCAGGTTGAAAGCTTATGGGTAAGAATTAGAGACTGAGGTAACAAAGGGAACCTTGTGGTTGGTGTCTACTACAGGCCGCCTGATCAAGGGGAGCCTATTGACAAAGCCTTCTTACTCCAGCTACGGGAGGCATCGTGCTTGCAGGTTCTCGTCCTGCTGGGGGACTTCAACCACCCCAACATCTGCTGGAAAAGTAGCACGGTAAGCTGTAGGCAATCCAAGAGACTCCTGGAATGCATTGAAGATAACTTCTTCAGCCCTACCAGAGGGGATGCGATACTGGACCTGATGGTCACCAAAGCAAGTGAGCTAATTGGTGATGTCAAGATAGGAGGCAGCCTGGGCTGCAGTGATCATGCATTGGGAGAGTTTACAGTCCTGAGGGATATAGGTCAGACTAAGGGTAAAGTCAGGACCCTGAATTTTAGGAAAGCAAAATTCCAGCTGCTCAAGGAATTAGTCAGTAGGACCCCCTGGGAAACAACCCTCAGGGACAAGGGAGCAGAACAGAGCTGGCAGATCTTTAAGGATGCTTTCCATAGAGCACAAGAGCTCTCAATCCCCAGGTGTAGGAAATCAGGCAAGTAAGGCAAAAGACTGGCATGGGTGAGTCAAGAACTGCTGGTCAAACCAAGGGGCAAGAAGAAAATGCACAGGCAGTGAAAGTAGGGACAGATATCCTGGGAAGAGTATAGGGACACTGCCCGGTTGTGTAGGGATGCGTTCAGGAAGGCCAAGGTGCGGATGAAGCTGAACTTGGCAAGGGATGCAAAGAATAGTAAGAAGGGCTTCTACAGGTATGTTAGCCAGGAAAGGAAGGTCAGAGAAAGTGTGCCCCCCTGATGAGCAAGACTGGCAAACTGGTAACAACGGACGAGGACAAGGCTGAGGTACTCGACTACTTTTTTGCCTCAGTCTTCACTGGCAACCTCTCTTCCCACACCTCTGGAGTGGATGGACCGCAGGATGGGAACTGCAGGAGGAAAGCCTCTCCCACTGTAAAAGAAGATCAGGTTCATGACCACCTGAGGAACTTCAACTTACATAAATAAGTCTGTGGGACCAGACAAGATGCATCCCAGAGTCCTGTGGGGATTGGCTAATGTAGTTGCCAAGCCACTCACCATGATATTTGAAAAAGTCGTGGCAGTCAGGTGAAGTCCCTGGTGACTGGAAAAAGGGAAACATCGCACTCAGTTTTAAAAAGGGTAGAAAGGAGGACCCTGGGAACTACTGACCTGTCAACCTCACCTCTGTGCCTGGGAAGATAATGGAACAGATCCTCCTAGAAGCTCCTCTAAGGCACATGGAAGACAGGGAGGTGATTCGAGACAGCCAGCATGGCTTCACCATGAGCAGGTCTTGCCTCATGAACCTAGTGGCCTTCAGTGATGGAGTGACTACATCAGTGGACAAGGGAAGAGCTATGGATGTCGTCTATCTGGACTTCTGTAAGGCCTTTGACACAGGCCCCCACAACATCATTCTCTCTAAAATGGAGAGATACGGGTTTGATGGGGGGGACTGTTTGGTTGATGAGGAATTGGCTGGATGGTCGCATCCAGAGGGTTGTGGTCAATGGCTCAGTGTCCAGATGGAAATGGGTGACAAGTGGTGTCTCTCAGGGGTCCATACTAGGACCAGTACCATTCAATATCTTCATCAATGACATAGACAGTGGGATCGAGTGCACCCTCAGCAAGACTGAAGATGACACCGAGCTGAGTGGTGCAGTTGACACATCTGAGGGACAGGATGCCATCCAGAGGGACCTGGACAAGCTCAAGAAGTGGGCCTATGTGAACCTCACGAGGTTCAAAAAGACCAAGTGCAAGGTGCTGCACCTGGGTCAGGGCAACCCCTGGTATCAATACAGGCTGGGGGATGAAGGGATTGAGAGCAGCCCTGTGGAGAAGGACTTGGGGGTACCAGTGGATGAAAAGGTGAATATGAGCTGTCAGTGTGTGTTCACAGCCCACAAAGCCAACCGTATCCTGGGCTGCATCAGAAGAAGTGTGACCAGTAGGTCGAGGGAGGGGATTCTGCCCCTCTACTCCGCTCTGATGAGACCCCACCTGGAGTACTACAGCCAGATCTGGGGTCCTCAGCACAGGAAAGACGTGAACCTGCTGGATTGGGTCCAGAGGAGGGCCACGAAGAAGATCAGGGGGCTGGAGCACCTCTCCTATGAAGACAGGCTGAGAGAGTTGGGACTGTTCAGCCTGGAGAAGAGAAGGCTCCAGGGAGACCTTATAGCAGCCTTCCAGTACTTAAAGGGGGCTTACAAGAAAGATCGGGACAGACTTTTTAGTAGAGCCTGTAGTGATAGGACAAGGAGAAATGATTTTAAACTAAAAGAGGGTAGATTCAGACTAGATAAAAGGAAGAAATTTTTTACAATGAGGGTGGTGAAACACTGGCACAGGCCCAGGGAGGTGGTAGATGTCCCATCCCTGGAAACAGTCAAGGTCAGGTTGGACGGGGCTCTGAGCAACCTGGTCTAGTTGAAGACGTCCCTGCTCATTGCAGGGGGGTTGGACTAGATCACCTTTAAAGGTCCCTTCCAACCCAAAGTATTCTATGCTTCTATGATTCTATGATCCTATGATTCTATAATTCCATGATTCTATGATACAGGGAAGAATGTTTTTCCTTACATGCAGCCAAAATTTCCCTTTTTGCAACCTGTCTTCATTGCTTTTTATTCTCTCCCTACCGTGAGAAGAGCCTGGCCCTGTCTTACCCCATAAGGTAGCTAAAGTCAGCAGTGAGAAACCCCCTAAGCCTTCTCATCCCAAGGTTGCAGGAGCCCAGCTCCCTCAGCCTTTCCTTGCGCATCATGCATGGCAGCCTGCCAGCGCCCCTCCGACGGATCTGCATCAGCTCGACCACACGCTGTCTTCTGTGATTTGGGAAGAGCTGTTCACACATCACCTGGTCTGGAAGCTCAGCTGGCGAAACATGGCAGGAGAAGGAAACAAATCTGCCCCTCTGGGTCTGTTTTCCTAATTTGCAATTGTTATCAGAGTACCTGTGACCCATGAATATCTGTGCCACTATTTGAGAATTGTTGTCTGGAGCATGTGAGATTTGTTCGAAGACCTGTGTTTATCCTTGGCTATTTACCTGAAAGCCAGATATTTACCTCCCCCTGGAAGTGTTGTGTCAGGAAAATAACAAGTCTGCCCTGTTCCAGGGATGACACTAGGCTACATTATTTTTGACAGTGCTGGAAGGTGGAGAACAGCTGGATATGAGTAAAATCTGCAGAGAAAATGTGTGAGAAGAAACTTGCAATACTTCTCCCTGATCTTTTTTGTGCTCTCGGACGTTTTTGCCTGGAGAGCTATTCCTCAGCACTTGGATTACTCTCCAGAAAATGCCTCCATCATGTGCTGTCGATGTAGTCATCCAGGCAACAGCAGCAATACCTGACAGATGGTGGGATCCACTGGAAAAACAGTTTTCCAAATGCAAAAGGGAACAAACAGAAGAGTGTGACAAGGCTCGCTGAAATGGAAAATAGCTGCAGAAGATAAACCAGGAGAAAAGGCTAACCTGCCTATGAACTGAGAGCTAAAGGACGAGCACCAGAGCGGGATGGCTTAGGAATAAGCCAGAATGAGCAAGGAGCCTCCATCCTGCTGCCGAGGGCATGTTTGAGGAGAGACAAATTCCCTGAGGGCTTCTCCAACCCACTGGTGACCCATCGCACTTGACAGCCGTGCTAGGTAAGGTACACCCTCCCCAAAACTGTAATGGGGAAAAGGAGAATATGAAACTGTCGAAGTAAAAACCAAGCACATAGTTCTGTCTGTGCTGCCCCGCGTCTCTACATCCTCAGCAGCGGTGCTTATCAGAAGGATGTTACTTGCCTTTCCCTGTCGTATGTAACCTTTGGGTTATATTTTGCCTTGAATTCAGTGATATGATGTATGAATCGTCTCACCAGCTCAGCCCGCTTCCCTTGATGCATCGGAGGATTTCCTGCTGGCTGGGGTTGCATTTCCCTGTTTTGTTTGTTTTATATACAAGTGTGCTTTTATGGCGTAGGGTTATTTGAGGCAGAACAAGACATCTCCTCTGGAGGGCCGTATTTGTAGTTGTCATTTGAGAAGGCCATTGTGAGTCTTCATTAGGACTCACTTCATAAAGTACTCTAAAGCTACACAGCACTAAACACAGCTTATCAGTTAATGTTACTCCTGGATCTTCCCCTCCCTCTTCCAGATTGGTCCTTGCCTTCTGTCCACACGGGTTTTGTATAAACTGTATTTCCATCTGTTTGGCTTTGTGGACATGTATCAGATTCCCTTTCCCATGCTGAGTTACAGCAGCTCTCTACTTAGCCCATACCCACATCCTACCTCCTTGTTCTCCATAAGCCAGCCAAATAAAAGAGGGTTTTGATCCATTGTCACTCCCACAAGTATTTTAAAATTTTGCATCAAAACAAACCCTTGCAATTTCCAAACATTTTCAACAAATCCAAGAAATCCCTCTATAAATATTGGTTCTCATACATAGAAATGTTATGACAACATCAAATAAGAACATATCTGATATTTCCCAGACCAGGAAATTGAGTGATGGCCGATTAGGCGTCTCTCTTTCCTCTATGTCGTGATTTAACCCCAGCCAGCAACTAAGCACCACGCAGCTGTTTACTCACTCCCCCTACGCAGTGGGATGGGGGAAAGATTGGGAAAAAAAAAGTAAAACTCGTGGGTTGAGATAAGAACAGTTTAATAGGACTGAAAGGAAGAAAATAATAACAATAATAAAATTACAATAATGATAATAAAAGAATTAGAATATACAAAACAAGTGATGCACAATGCAATTGCTCACCACTTGCTGACCAATGCCCAGTCAGTTCCCAAGCAGCGATCTGCCCCTCCCGGCCAACTCCCCCCAGTTTATATACTGGACACGACATCACGTGGTATGGAATACCCCTTTGGCCAGTTTGGGTCAGCTGTCCTGGCTGTGTCCCCTCCCAACTTCTTGTGCCCCTCCAGCTTTCTCGCTGGCTGGGCATGAGAAGCGGAAAAATCCTTGACTTAGTCTAGACACTACTCAGCAACAACTGAAAACATCAGTGTGTTATCAACATTCTTCTCATACTGAATCCAAAACATAACAGTATACCAGCTACTAGGAGGAAAATTAACTCTACCCCAGCTGAAGCCAGGACACTCTACAATTTGCAGGCAAAGGAGACAGAGGGGAGCGAGGACCTGGAGATGCTGTTTGCTCATTGTGGGCTGTGTTTGTTTGCCATTAGTCAATAGCTAATTAAGTTAGCTCTGTTTCTCTGCTTCTTCCCTGGGAAGTGCCCTGGGAGGTGCTGAGAAAGCTCATATGTTCCAGTGATCCAGACAGCCCTGCTAGCAAGAAATTTATCTCCCAGCAAGATTATTCAAGTGAAACAAAAATTACCATGCAAACTGGACAAACTCCAGATTCGCACTGAGCAATGGATCAACAAACCATTAAAACCAGAGCACTGTGCTTTGGGAGAGCAGCTCCAAACCCCGGTACTGCAGAGGGGAAAGAAGCAGAGCTCCATCAATGCTGTGAGGCAGTTCTGGTGGTGGAGGATGCACTCTGCTATCTCCACGTGAGTTAGGAGCTGGCCCAGTAGCCCAGCAACCCTTCCCAGTACGGCTCGCTGGCTTCCAAACAGACACAGGGTGCACTGGTGCGTATTATTTCAATGGCACCTACTGCAACACACACGTGTTTTTCTGAGAGTCGCCATCCCCTACTGCTGCGGTGTGAGGGTGACACAGCTGTCTATCGCTTTCCTTCCCTCCCACAAATGTGCTTTATTTAAAGCATCTCCCAGAAATACGTTGATTTTAACAATTCTTGTATTATCAATCACATACTGGCACTGTGCTCCTGATTTATCAAAGAAATGTTAACCATTGCTTCTAGCACTGGCTTGTGGAGGGGTGACAGTTTTAATACAGGCTTTTTTAAAATTTCCCCCCCCTTTGAAAAGCACTACATAGTTCTCCCCACCTGCCCTGGGCTCTCGCACAGAAACCAGGTCTAGGCCAGCTGACGGAAAGTGTGAGAAATCTCAGCGCACAGTGATGCTGTGAGCACAAACCCTACACAAACAGGAACTAAATGCTGTGCGTAACCACCGTGATGCCAGAGGAGGAGAGTGGCAGATAATCTGTCGTCTGCCTCCCTCTGGCAATTCGTCCAGGATTATATCACCTTCCAAAAATGACCTGAAGCAAGCACGTTGCTGATGGCAGGATACTAATTCTGAGGGTATGCACATTATGAGTTGGCCATACGTGGTGTGAAACCACCTGCCGTTTCTTGCTCTGGGAATGAAATAATTTTAAAAAGGGGTGGAGGGAGAGGAAAAGTGTATTTCCTGCAAAGATAACCAGGCAACTCTCTACACATACCAGGTGCATATATCCTGCAAAAAGTCTACAACAGACACCTAAATAAGCCTCCTAGCAGGAGATTAAAGAGCACAAACCACAACTTTCCCCATTTTTGGACTCGAAGAGGCAGGGGGGGAGGTGCATTTCACTGCTTACTTCCTTCCAAATAGCTTTGCATCCTGATGTCACTTGGAAAGCAAACAGCAATAGCTATGTGCATGAAGAAATATGCTGAGGGAAAACGAGGGACGTGGTCCTTATGAAGATTATCAGCTAACAAGGCCACCACAGCCTCTTCCCTGTCCCCTGCCTATCTCATCCCTTCTCTCTGTGCTCCAGGTTGTATTGACACTGAGGAGTATATCTAACGGCAGATGTTTTTAAGAATAAAGCTTGTAGCTTTTTCTGTATTATTTGGCATTAAAGAGTGGGCAGCAGCAGCAGCCTGCCAGGAAAGTGCCGCTCCAGGCTCTGCCCCTGCAGCATCCCCACAGACCGCAGGCAGGGTCCCCCCTGAGCACAAGGGTCCCCTTGCCCCAAAGAGCAGCAGCCTGTTTTCATTCCCTGCTGCCGTTTCTGATATAGGTCTTACTTTTGTTTTGCCTCCTATTGCTGCAGGTGCTCTGAACCAACCCAGGCACTTGCTCCAGTCACTGTGTCTCTTCCAGCTGGTTTATTTTTGCTTTGCAGGTCCCCGCCAAGAGGAGGGAGCCTGTGATGCTTTTGAGCTGTGCCCTAATAAGCTGCTAAACAGCCTTGGGAAGGCATTTCCCAGGCGTGTGGGCAGCATCACCCAGGCAAGGGGTCTCCAGGCAACTCACAGGGCACAGAGCCACTTGTGACCGAGGTCTTCCTCCCCAGCAGCCCCTGCAGGGGAATGACCCAGCCTTGGTTGCCCTCTCCGTCGCTGTCACTGCTCTGATTATTTTACCCCTCCCTGAAGGGCTAAAGGAGGGTGTTTAGGTACTTCCTTCCGTGTTCCCAAACACGTGTCATCTGGGGGCTGGCATCTAGCTGCGCTTGACTGGCCCCTAGAAGCAAGATGATGGTCTCTGTTCAGCTTCCAAGGCATTAAGCAAGTGATGAGTCTGATCTGTCGTTTTAATTCATCTATGGCACCGAGAGCTTACGCACTGCCATTCTCCTAAGCTTGCAGCGTGGGCCCCTTTGAGACAGCTACAGACATCCTCCAGGTCTTTATCACCCACGCTCCTGTGCCACAAGCCAGCTCTTCCCACAGGGTCAGACAAATGCAATGCCACCACAATGCTCTGCCTTTCTGAGAGCTGTTTCCTCGTCACCACAAAAAAAAAAAAGAAGCATCAAGCTTTCCCAGCCTAAATCGGTCACCAGCCACCTCCCACAGATCATCAAAGATGCTACTGGAGACTTGCAAACCTGCATCTGCGTGGCACGGTCTGCCCCTCCAAGGATGCTGGTCCTGCAGCCGAAGGCGTTCCGCTTCCCACACCGGCTGCCACTGCTGCAAAACCAGCCTGGTACAAGCTGGGAGAGCTGGGGGCTGTGCTGGCTTGTTCGGGAGCTGGCTGATGAGAAAGGATGGTGACCAAAGTGGGTTTTTCCATTGTCAACCTACATGGAAAATATTTAAAATAAGAAGAAAGAAAACCCCAAACCACAAGCCAGACTGAAAGGAAACAACATGGCTAACAGGGTGGGTTAGGTTGGTTTTCTTTTTTAGAAATTGAAATCTGCACAAATTTAAGAAGACTGTGCTCTAATACATATATATTTTTTCAGTCTAAACTGGCTACATTAGCTGACAAGTCCTTGTATGTGACTTGTCATATTTTCCTGCCTTTTCCTCTGTGCTGGACAATGCCACTTCCAATTGCTGATGCCACATGTCAGACATGTGAAGAAAAACTATATACTTTCATTTTCTTCAGTAGGTTTGTACCTCTTGTGTATTTGGTAGCTCCTAGTTCCTTTCCTGTTTTAGGGAAAAATATTTTGTTTAAACTTCAGCGTTATGAAAAAATCCAAGTTAGACAGTAGAGGAAATTGTCTCCTAACTGCATTTAGAAACAGAGGGTGATTCTGAAATATGTAAGCAAAAGCCTCATCCTTTCTAAATCACCTTTACCAGTCATGTGGCTATAGGTTCCAGAAATTAACATGAAGAAATGTAAATATCTGGAGGAGAATGTGGGTGCAGGGTCCAGGGCCAGAGGCGCAGTTTTCCCCAGCACATTCCCTGCTACATCTCACCTATATGAGAGCAGAAAGCGGTCCATCTCCGGCTGTGTTTACACCCCTTTGGCCCAGCCGGATCCATTTACCTTCCCCAGGATCCTCTGGGATGCTGTGGATGGCTGTACCAGCCCCGGCGATGCCTGGCAGCCTTGCTGAGGAGCCAGGAGCGCTGGGAGCTCTGGGAGAGGCTAATGACAGTCTTACTAATTTAGATAAATGTAAAATAGTCTTGCAGCTGGAGACTGGCTTTTTCTTTCTCCAGGGCAGAAATGGCTGCTGCCTACTGCACAGGCAGGGTCTCTTGCCTCAGATTTAAAGGAAGCCCTGAAGGGATGAATATATTTCCTTGACCTAACTCTTCCTCCATGAACATTGTGACAAGCGGACTGTGATTTGGCCGTGACTTATCATGGGACATTTGTGCACAGGACCTGGATACATCTACCAATAAACAGAGCTCGCTCATCACCATTTTGAACTTAGGATTTTGCTTACTGATTCCCTCATGATTAGAAATTTTGACCTATTACTGGTAGAAAACACTGTGTAGGTAGGCGGTGGTTTTTTAACACATTGCTTGTCTAATTAGACCCAAATGATGTCCTAGCAATAGCAGCAGCAATCCTGGGCATGGCTTCAGACCTGATGTAACAGAGACTTCCCAGGCACCTCTGTCTCCAGCAGCGATGTCTTGGAGTAAATGAGAGTCCAAAAGGAGCTGGAGGAAGAAAACAAAATAGGTGAGTCAGCAGGCACATGGACTCTTGAACATGAAGATGGTAAAAGCACAGTGCACCTAATGATGTCTCACTCATCTTGCTCTCTTTGTGTCTATAACACACTAGGACAGCTTTGCTGGGGAGTATTTTTCTTCTTCTATATTGTTAAAGACAGGCTGTGGACCATTTGATCCTAATGTCCTCTGGGTTCCTGGAAGAGGCCTGATAATCACAGGAGCAAAAAACCCAACTCTTTATGGTAGGACACCCTCAAACAAATTGTAGTATTGACATGCTGTTTGCCAAGGAATTGCTCAGGAGCGGATGGGGGAGGAACCACAAATAGATAGGACTTACCATGAAAATTCAAGGACCTTGTATGCATGTTGTACATGCTAAGATCATGTACAGTAGTCTTACTACACCGTGACACGACATGTCTTCACCAGCCTGGTTAGTAGGTTAGTTTCAAGATGTCACCTACCTGTTACTAAAACAGGGTCTTTCTTCTATATTATGGGCTGACATCATTTTGATATTGCAGAAGAAAGGGTACTCTGTGGCTCCCAAAGACATTCTGAATCAGATAGCTTGAACCATCCTTCTCCTTCTTACCTCTTTTGCTTCTGGATCCTCAGATCGAGGTAAGGTTTTCCTTGACAAGCCTCTTCTTTGGACCTGGTGTGTCAGGCAAGTAAATCATCAGTTTCCTCTTCTTTCACCACAGACTGTCAGTACTGCCTATGTGTCATCTGGGGAGGTGGAGATGTATGGAACAACAGTCGATTGCTTCCCATGAAGTGTTTGAAGTCATGAACTCAAATTTGAGAGTTCTCCCATATGAAAAGCTCCCTCAGAAAGGGAAATGTTGACAAATATGCTTGTTCCTAACCTGGTAAGTTGGACATGTCCAGACTCTGACCTTGGGATGTGATCTGGGAGTGAATGAGTGAATGAACGTATGTCAGAGCAGGATGTGTGATGCACCAGGTTGACAGGGCATGGACTGTGGCTGCAGGGTTCCCATGGGCTAAATTTCCCAGGTGAGGCTATGAATATGAATGAATCAACCCCTGAAGTCCTTCATGGAAAAAGATGAAGGTGACCTTGCTGGCAGGAAGGACAAAGTGTACTGACTGCCATTCTGGAATCTGTTCTTTTGGTACTCCCTGCTTAGTTTAAAGCACAGACTATGGGAAAGCTGGCAAGAACTTTCTCACATGGCGTTTCCCAGCATCAGTTTTAGACTCAGAAGTGAAATAAAGATGATAAGATCTACTGTCGGCACTGTTGAGGATCAAAGTCCAAACATGTTCCAACAAGTGTCTCTAATTTTCATAGTTCCTGGCTATCAGAGATGCTTTTCTAAACCAAATTTCTGAACTATGCACAGTGCAACCCGCCGTCTGATGGGCAAAAAAGGGAGGAAGCAAATGCATACTACATTTAATTCTGTTTGTAATTAAAGTGACATTTTATAGTGAGTGAAACTAATTTTCTCCAAAGATATTAGATATGGGAAACATAGCTGACAATTTAATGCAGTAAGAAAATAAAATCGGTGCAGCAGCGGCAGGCTAGAGAGGTTTTGATGAACTGATGTCCTTATCCAGCATAGCAACAGCTAGGATGTATAACTACATAAACCACTACCCTGTTCCTGTGGGCAGATGCTCCTTTCCAAGATGGTTTAGAGATACAATTTACAATTGACAATGTTTTGCAACCAGACGGAGATGGTATATGCCATGGATTTGCAGCTAAAGTATGCTACCTAGAGCTAGGTGCGTATATTTTTGCCGCTTCCCACCTGTTTCACAAACAGCTTGCAAGTATAGTCATTCATTAAATAAGTAACTTCCCCCCTGCATCAGTGCAGACTGCTCCTGCTCTGATGCATTGTATACTACAGTGGTGAATGTACTGAAATGGTGAACCTGGGTGTCCCACATATGATTTCTTCCACTACAGCAAGCGATAGCAACAGGTTGTTTAAGATCCATCAGCCACACTATATTTAGTTTTTTTTTTTAAATTAAGATTTGCCCTGGAAGAACAAATTGCCTCTTTCACAAGAGTAATCTCTCCCACAAGGAAGCACTTTGAACAACAGAGATACAGTAAGTGCTATAATTATATAAACTGCAAACAATCAAATCACATCACGTCATTAGCTAAAACAACCAGGGCTAAATGACAAAGAGGTAGGTACAGGAGCATATACCTCAGCATCTACCGAGCGTATCTTTTCCAGAGCTGTTTGAGGTATTCACTTCCTCCCTCGCACACTTTGGACTAAAAAGTGTGTTACATCGACCCCAGCTCTAGCCTTAAATCAACCTCTACAGGGGCTGTCCAGGATAAAGACCAACACAAGATAATCACACAGAGATTTACCCATCTTCTTGGTTGGATTTTGCTGCCTGCTGGGAACTTGGAGTGGACACAGCAGTGCTGTTATTTGGACCCAACTATATCACTTCAGTTAAATTATAATTTCAAGCCAGAGTAGGTGTATCAATGTGCACCGCCTCCGCACCTCGACTGTGCATTTTAGAGTTATCCCCAACTCTGGCATGCTCTTTTTAGGAACTTCCTATTCCCAACAGCCCCAAATGTGTGTCACCATGTCTCCATCAGGCATTGGGATATCCATCGTCTTCACATATATGTTTGTTTCCCAAGTCAACCGATAAATTATAAGAAATAAGGAACAGAAGCTCCCATCCATTTAGAGATACTAAATTTGATGCTACCCATCTGTTTGCTAGGAAGAAGCAGGTTTCATGGGCTATTTACAGCCCATGAGGAGGTAAGATTTGCTGAGATCTACCCACCTGAGACAGGCATTATTTTTACCTGAAAATGGCAGAACTGTGTCAGGCAGAGTACCATTAGCAGAGAAGAAGGGCTAAGTGGTTCAGTTATCAGGACCAGAGGTTGCAGGAAGTCCCAAGGGTAGGAATATATTCAGCAGAAAGCCTGCTGGAAAATGTTTAGGGGATATTTCATGCTGCGCAACCAGCATTTTAGGAGAAAGCAAGTAAGTAGAAAAAGCTTGGCACAGGAACAGGACTCAGCTTTGGGAAGCTGTTGGAAGAAAAGACTACTCTGAAGCTTTTTGAGTCGGAGTAACTAGCTACATAACTGAGGAGCAGAAGTGCCTTGCAGTGAGACCACAGTCATAGGAGTCTGTCTCTAAATATAGTAGCTATTTCATTAGGCCTCGTGTTGCAGTAAAGTCAATGTAATTTTTTTTTTTTTTTTACTTAATGCTTGTCTACTGCTAAGAGTCATTAGGGGGATGGGCAAACTATCATCTTTCCTTTCTGCTGGGAGCTATAAGCTGAAACGGGGCTAATGCTCCACTCCCAGTGCTCTGATGCAAGACCAGAGATCCCTAGGAGCCTGCAGGCTGCTCTCCCACTAAGCAGCGAGACTGCTTTCAGGGGCATAAACCCCATGGCAAGGTCATTATAAAGCATCTCTAGATTGTAAAGTAATCACTTTCTAATACAGAGGATAATCAAGTATTTCATGCATTTATGGTCTGCCTCATATGACCCCAGGGTACTCTCTGGGCTGGCTGTCCCTGTAGAATATCTCTGGGGTTTGAATGCACACTTCATTCATATCTGCAAAGAAAACAGCTGTTTTTCCCAGGCTTTCTTCCTCTCTTTTGTCCCTGTAAAATTATCTTTCTTCCCAAAAGAAACTGCAACAAGGAAGAAAATGGCAAATTTAGGCTCCTTTCATTTTTTTTAACCCCGACATAAAAATAGCTTCCACCAGTGCCTGCCGTGCAGTCGTCTTTCTCCTTAATGTGCATCCTCTGAGAAGTGTTGGTTCTTTGGGGGAGGAGAGAGGAGAATACAGGAATTATACCAACGTGGCCAGCAAATGGGAGAGTAATCAAGTTTGCCTCTGGTTCTCAGCTTTTTGTCTGCTCTCCACGCAGGGAATGCTGCCCTTTAGACCACACGCTGAGGTCTGTGGGGTGCGAATGCCGTTCAGAGACACAGACAGAGGATGGGGACAGGCCAGAGGACAGGCAGAGAGAAGGGCAGTGAGGGAAAAAGCAGCCCAGCAACGGTCTTCAGAAAGAGTAGGTTTATTTGCAGCATAAGTGTTAACGCCAGTGGGGAAGATGACTTTCTCTGCAGTTCTTAAAACTACTCACGTCCTGCCTTGAAGCGTGAGAGTAGGTCCTGCCTTCTCTCACAAGACCACCCAGAAACGCTCGTTCTGGTTTGACAAGGCAGCGTGTGTCCCTGCGTTGCAAGCAGATCCATTAAGGGTTGAACTGCTGGCCACCAAATTGTTCTTACACGGGTTAACACCCCAATTACCGATGCAGTAATTTATTGCTGTTATTTTTTCTGGGCTGATTTTGAATGAGCCGTCTTTACATAAAAAAAGCTTTGTACTTTGGCCTCTCAACTGCTGCTCTTTAACAGAAAGCCAGGCAATACATTGAAGTGAGCAGAGCTCAATCATGCTTTAACTTCGTGTAAAGCAACAAATCTACGAGGGCCAGGGCTGGCAGCAAACCCAACGTTTCCCAATATGTAAGTCTGCTTTGCCATCTCCTGCCATCTGGAAGACTTTTTAGCTTTTCCCCTGGTTACAGATATCCCACAGATTTGGGTTCTGGCTCCAAGCAAACTGTTCCCTTCTCCCAGCTCCTGTTGTGGGTGAAGGTTTTCCCAGCAGCCGCCGGCACAAGAGCCTGCTTTATACTCCGGCATTAACGGTGCTGTGCGAGAAGGCATGCAGCCTGGAGCAGCTCATGTCTCTTAAATTAACTTTCCTCCTGGCTTTACTCCTTCCTTTCTTGGTCTCTGTGCTTTGCTTTTTCTCTTTCTGTATTCCTGTCCCCAGTCCAAGATACTCTTTCTTGTCAGTCTGTATGTTTTGGCTTTAATTCAACATTAGGTATGCTCTGTTTGTCACAGGCGAAGCCTTTGCAGGATGGGTTACTTCATTTAGAGGAGTCTCCTGGGAGACAGAGATGAGATTGATTTCTTGCGATATCCAAACTAGTACCGCTTGTACTTTAATAATGAGAAAGCAAGCCGGTACTGATGAATTTGATACTGATAAATGACAGCTGAAGGCTGCCGACACTGGGCAGGCTCCCAGCCCAGGTAAAGCAAGCAGTCCCCTCAGGTATGAGCCCTCTCTTGCCTTTCTCAGCAGGAGCTCAGGGTGCAGTTGTGAGCTGTATTGGTTCATACAGACTGTGAACCAAGAAGGAATCACCAGGCAAAAGAACATGAATATCTAGAGACAGTTGGTGCTCATCACATTAAAATACTGTATTTGAGGAAGATGAGTTTGAGGGGTTTTC
This sequence comes from Haliaeetus leucocephalus, assembly GCF_000737465.1. Taxonomy (NCBI): domain Eukaryota; kingdom Metazoa; phylum Chordata; class Aves; order Accipitriformes; family Accipitridae; genus Haliaeetus; species Haliaeetus leucocephalus. The sequence goes on along the minus strand of NW_010973132.1, from coordinate 4,871,711 downwards.
TGTCTAAATACCAAACTTATTTAAAGATTAATTCCAACTGTTTTAATCAATCCCCTTGATAGTGGACAGAAAGCTGCAAACAACTCCTTGAAGAGCATCTTTCCTTGCTTCTTCCTCCTCCGTGATGTCCTCAGCAGACCACCAGGACATCCCCAGTGGGGACATGGGAATCAGCCCACAGCATGCTGTCAGCTGGCAACTTTCAGCTGCTGAAGACCCTACCCAAATTCCTACCCAAATTCACATCTTTGGATTTCTTTTTTCTCCCTTCCTGCTTCTCAGTGACACAAGAAAGAGGGTGATGATATAAACAACAAATGAGAAAAAATAGGTCTCCCCAAAACATCCCAAATAATTCTTCAAGAACATGCCAGATGGGATGGGGACAACAATTAGTGAAGAATATAAATATTTTTCCTCTGGGAAGGCCCAGCCTGGACAAGGATGGCATATAGGATGTCTGCAAAGGGTCCTAGCGCTGTGCTAAGCCAAGGTCAGCATGGGCTGTTAGCTGGCACCTATCAGCCTCACCTGCAATTCCCACATCTCTACTGGTCATCCCCCTTCCCTGATACATATCAGGGACCCTTTTCAGTTCCCCAAGCACCTGGGTTACAGGTTTTGTAGCTGCATTTTGCCTCCTGAATGGTCTGTTTGGAGAAAAGCTTGTTTTATAAATGTCCCGTAGATGGCCAGCAGCTGCAGAGCGTAGTTCACTGTGTGCCCAGCACCCTCGCAGCTTTGGCTGTACCTGCGGCAATGCTCACCAGCACGGCGGCAATGTTTCATGCAGTATGCAGGCAAATTAGACCAGCGGGTGCTGAAACCACCATACTGCCTGATGACACTGTGTGGTGTTGCCACAGCAGGAAATTATAGACCCTGTCACTTACTCAGATTTTTTAAAAGGATTAAATTTTTGTATGGAGGGGATTTGCATGTGAAATGATACTCATTAGGCAATACTGATGAGATAAGGCCATCATTGTGCTTCAAGGCAAGGCTGATTTCCATCTGCATCATGAAGAAATCAATGCATTTCCACTCTTGGAACACTCTTTGATGGTAAGGTCGTGCTTCTGTCACTGGTCATTGAGTCAGGGATGGGATCTCCTGATCCAGCAGGACCCTCAACTTGCCCTTAAATAGAAATAAGACATATGTGAGGGACCAGTGCTTTCCTCTAATTTGGAGGTGAGTTACATACAGGCAGCATTCCATGGGCTCCAGTGCCTGTGGCTGTGCAGATCTGCGGGATCAGCCGGCGTGGAGCTGCTGCGACCTGGCAAGCGACGTGTGCCTTGCCCACAGCTTTCCTCTCCCTGGGAGCACCTGAGCTCTGCCTGGGTCCTCCAGGCTGCTCAAAATTCCTCACGGGAGCGAGCTTGCTTCTGTCTGCGTACTTCTCTGATGGGGTTGTGTATCAGCAGTGCCTTTGCATGGGAGCAGGGATGCAGCGAGCCCGTTCTGGAGACAGGAATAAGCCCCAGACCCCCTGGCTGTGCCAGTAATGCCCAGCCTGCTGGAGCCTGGCATCCCTCCAGGGAAATTGTTTTACCCTCTCCCATCATGAGAGCCTTTCGGGAAGGGTTGTACAACATGAATTTGTTCTTTCATTACAGGACACCCCAACCCCCTCATTTTTTCCAGCAAGTAGAACAAAAAAGAAAGGGAGAGAAAAGCATGACTCTATCTGTGAGTTCATTTAGAGGTGGCAAAGGGCTTCTCTATGAGAAATGGGCATTGAAACATCATGAAACCTACTGCAAAGAGCACTTTAGTAATGCTACCTTGTTTGCACACTGAGCTCCTGCAGGGGTTTTAGGGCAGGGCTCTAAAGAAAACAAGCAAACCTCATAGTGTCTCAGCCTAAGTGTAACAACAGCTTTAATAGACCAGAGGAAAATTGTTCTGATCTAGCTTGTTCCCTGCAAACCCAGAAGATTTGGAGATTTTTCTGAAAAGAATTGCATGGAAGCAAATGAGTTTCAGGTAAGACACAGACTGACACCACATAGATATATATATATATACACACACACACTTATGTACATATATGGAGGCAATCTGAGAAAGACAAATGAGTGTGCACCACCTACCCACAGTGCCACACGTACACTAGTGTGAGAGGCCCTGAGTGACTCCCAGCCCCCTTGGCTGGCTCTGCATCCCATCCCTGCACCTCCCGGCCCCCTCGCACCAGCGAGGGAGATCGGTCGCAGCCTGCCCTGGCAGCTAAAAGAGCTCGTAATGGGTCTTTGCAAGCTGGGTTCGTTTGTGAAACTCCCAGAAAGACTCTGCAGAAAAAATACAGCTAGAAAGTTAGAAAGGAAAGATGCAGAAGCAATACAGCTAGAAAGTTAGAAAGGAAAGATGCAGAAACAATACTGCTAGAAAGTTAGAAAGGAAAGATACTTACAACATCCCGCAGGTGAAATGGCATAAAAATACATGTAAAGGGAATACTACCACGGTTCATAACCGACACAGTGAGATACCTGAATTGTTACATCGGTGTGATTAAGAATCACTTTGTCTCTTATGGCAGGCAAAGATGTATTAGCAAAGGAAACACACAGGTAATGTTATTATGCAGCAAAGTAATTAAATACAGCCCTTCAAAAGCAGAGCAGCCTCGGCGCCTGCTGGCACGCAGACTCCTGCTCCCAGCCGTCGCCTCCTCCGGAGCAGCGGGTACCCGAGGGCTCCGGTTCCCCTCGGGAAACGCCAGGCGCTGGGGACCCTTTCCCATCCCCTCCGGAGAGCAACCGGAGGAGAGGAGTCCCCTCTCCCCAGCCCCATTCCCTCTCTCCGGAGGGCAGAGGTGTTGAAAGGGAGCACGGCAGCCCTTCTGAGTCCAATTTGGCAAAGGCGTGCGTGTTCCTGGCATTGCGGTGCCACCGGGGACCGGCTTCGCAGCCCTCCCATCCCCGGGGCACTGAGAATAATTTGTCTCCTGCCCATCCTTGCTAATGACAGAAATGCTAGCCATCTCCATCACTGAATCAATTAACATTTCTACTTACTCTAATCCCCATTAGGATCAGAGTCCTGGCTGTGTTGGGCAGGGACGCCCTTCACCTGCACTTCTTAGCGATGCGCCTTCCCCTTCAGGTTCCAGCATCATGCAAGAACACAGAAACCCTCCAGCTTCTCCCTGGCAGAGGGCTATTGCCGGCCTTTCGCTTGATTCCCAGGATGGCAGCGACCAATGGCTCCCTCAAACAAAGCTCTCCATGTGTGCCCGCAACAAGCTTTCAAAATGGGACAGATGATGGGAACATGGGATGGGAGAAATAAAACCTGTTTTGTTCCCCCTGTGCATTTGCAAATGACTGAAAAAAGAGAATCAAAATAATGTCCAATTCAGCAACACTTCAAATGGCACGGAATGAGCAATTTCTGGCACGGGCTGTGAATTCCAGGTCCAATTCATGAAATCTTGGATACAGAAGGCGCACTGTGCACGGCATCACACTGGACAGTGAGCTGAGCGACAGGGGTGGTTCATTCGGAGTATTTCACCCCTGCTTTACAGAAACAACGGCTCAAAAATCCTGTCTAAATATGAGTGACATAGCTGACTGCCCTGCTTTTCTCTTGTGGACGTTATCTGTGCCTTTACAGCAAGACGCAATTTAGGTACAAAATGTTTCATCTTTTGTGCTAGTGGCAACATGAGGAGCAAAGCAATATGGAATTTGGCCCGAAGAATTCATTCAGTAATAATAAAAAAAAAGTGGATTGCTTTTCATTTAAAGCAGAAACTTTACCATGACAATACAGCGACAGAGGCAGAGGTGTAGGAGCAGCCTGACGATGCAGAGAGGATCTCTCCCTCCAGAGTATAGTGAACACGAAACCTGGCTCCCACTGCAGTGGTTTGGACCGTGGTGTCAGCACTCCTGCTTTTCTCTCTCTGCCACCTCTTTTCGATGAGTCTGAGGTGCGAGTGTTGAATCCCTAATCAGCCAAGGAGTGAGGGTCAGGGCACGCGCGGTCGCTCCAGTGGTCCTGGGGTCAGCGGGACGGTCACATTTTGCTCCAAACACGTTGTCCCCGCTCAGAGACAAACAGAACGAGGCCAGGCAAAACTAACATCCCTCTTAATGAGAGGAAAGGGCTTTGGGGAGAACTGACCCAGGACCTTATGCTGTGAAGGGAATGAACTTGCAGGTCTGGGAACAATGTGCCACGTGTGACTTCTTCACGTATTTGAGACTTTGCTGTCAAGGGGAACCTGCCAACAAGCAGGCTGGGAAGAAGTAAGATGGTTAGGATGCCTCGAAGAGAAAAGCAGATCACAGCTTGGCATGAAGCTACTTTTGTTGGCAGTGCATAATTGATGTGAAATAAATTACAAGCCAAAAAACACAGAAATCAGCCTGTTCTTTAGGGCACTGCCTCTAATGGGGGTTGAAGACTTTCTATTTCTGGCTGATTTATTCTGATGTGTGAAGCGTGACAGATTGAATTGCTGCCCAGCATCTTACTAGGTTTATTTACTAAAAGGCAAAAAGCATGGGAAGACAAGATAATCATACCCGAAGTCTGCCTACCCCTCCCCACTCTTTCCCTCACCCAACAGCGCAGTGACACGCTATTAATTTTATTGGAGACCCACGAGAAACAGACGGTGGGGACCCTTGGCAGACAGATCGTGGGGCTGGGTCACCGCGGCATCGCCGGCAGATTCCCTGTGGCGGTCCCAGAGGCCGGTGGAACCCTGTGCAGGGGCTCGGGGTGGGGAGGAGCCCGTACCCCATAGCGTGATTCGGGAGGCACAGCCGGGATGCTGATGCTCTGCCCTGCTCGGCGGCTGCCTCTCGCACTCTCTCGGGTAGCGCTTGCCGAAACACGTGCAGTTGCCTTTGGGGGAGGCAGAGAACGGGGAGAGGGCTGGGAGATGGCCAGCTTTTCTGCTCTTTCTCATCTTTGAGAGAGAATTCTGACTAAATACCTTCCAACAGGAGGCTGTTCCTCTACATACCCAGCCCTCCCCATTCGGAGAGTCCCCTGGCATTTCAGATGCGTCCTCACAGCCACACTCTGCATATGAAATTACATCTGTACACGAACCCAGAGCTCCCAATACGAGGAAATATGCTTATTAAAAACATATTTATTACTTTAAAGGAGTCCTCAAGCAGCATTGTTATTAGCCTGTAATATTGCTGTTAGCTCCCCGTTGCCTGTAGCACTCTATCAGAAGTCTGAAAAGAACATTTTCTCTTTTGCCGATTTTCTCTTTTGGCTTCACTAAACATTTAAGGGTTAGTAATGGTTCTGCTCATGACTGCATTATTTTTGAAAAATTCAGCACTGCGACAGGAATGACACTTGTGCAAGCTCTCGAGTGATGCTCTTGCAGAGTTTTGTTCCAGGCTGTACCAAACGAGTTCCTTAGCCTGCAAAGAAGGGACAGTGTTTTTTCCTGCCCTGTTTACAGCTGCTATAACAGGAACACCCCCAAGAGTGACTCCTGGCAAGGCAGGCCACCCAACCTATGCTTTAATCCATGGGTGAATTGCAACAGGACCTGCTCTGTGTGTGTAACCTGCCAGCAGATTGACAGCCCCAGCCCCTGGTTCACCTCCCCAGCAAAGATGGGAGCAAAAACCAGGACTGCACATCTTTGCAACCTGCAGCAGAGAAGGAAAAGAGCAGGCAGAAATCTGACACAAAGGAAAAATGTAGGACCCTTTCTTGAAAGTATAAAAAAATGCATTCAAATATTTCATCTCCTCTCGAGACTTGCACCCTTGTGCTGTTCCAAAAAGGCTCTCCCCCCCATCTTACGCTGCTAATGAAATTCTGTTGGTCAGAGTATGTGCTTGTCTCAGGGAGACTAATGCATTACCAGCGTAACTGAGTTTTCTTCAGTTCTTGGGTTTACAGGCTCAGATCTGTCATTTCAGCTGACTTTTTCCTCCAGCTGTCCTTCAGACCCTGATCCCTTAGCAGACATCAGCTCTCAGACTTCACTCAGTCTATCCTATGCCAAAACAAATATAATTAAAAACATTGGCCGTATAATGAACCAGAAAGAGTAAAGGTCTTAACTCTGGCTTGCCCATACCTGAGATAAATGCTGTAAGTGCTGGGCTGTTTAGATACCTGTTTAGGATTTATAATTCCTGGCTGTGGGTTGTGTGTTTCGGGGAGGGGGTGGTGTTATGGTTTTTATTTCGCTCTTTTTTTCCTTTTTTTTTTTTTTAATCTTTAAACAGCTCTACATTTGATCCTTTATGAAAAGCCTTTCCTTCTGGTCAGCTCTAGTGGATAAATTGTATTTCTTCACTATTAAGTTACAAGAAAAACCTGGAAGAATGAATCAAAGGAAAGGCTAAGGTGAGCAATGAAAAGTAGCAATGTTTTTAGAAAAGACAGTCCATTTACATCAATGGATTTAGGACTTTTGATCACTTTTATTTACCTAAAGGTTAGGAACGTAAATTTAGGTGCCTATGTTCAAACATTTTGTCCAGCATGTATTGGGAATATTCACAGTTCTTTCAAAAACCATGTCATCCTGGTGTGACATCAAAGTGCCAGAGGATAATTTGGGTTGGAATAGACCTCCGAGGATCATCTGGTCCCAGTCCCTGTTCAACGCAGGGCCACCTTAGGTCGGGTTACTTGCCTGTTGTCCAGCCAAGTTGTGAATATTTCCAAGGATGGAAATTTCACAACTTCAACCAGGCAACCTGCTCCAGTGCTGCACTACTTATCATGAAACTGTCACGACGAAAGTTGTGCATTCATCTCAAAAATTCATCTCTTGTGCTCTAAATGTAAGTAAGTGCTATGTTTGGGATCCAGCCTACTGCTCCCTCCCCTAGCTCTCGGGAGGTTGACATCCCAGGAGACTGCCCATTAAATACCACCACCAAGGAAATATCTCTGGCAGGTACAGAGGAGGACGTCCTAGTCCTTAGGTGACATCTCGAGACATGCATGGGGTGGATTGATTGGGTTTAGTTTCCTCCCTCCCTGTCCACCTCAGGAGCTGATGGAGCTGATTCAGGAGCAGGGACTGTGTGTGTCCCACTGGTAGCAGGACCCGGCGTTCGGCAGCCACAGAGAGACCTTTGCCTACGGCCGGTTCCACTAGCAGACTTTTGTTTAAAATTCCCTGTGACCGTTCCTGCATTTACATCACCTTGCCTTCTCGTCAGTGACTGGAAAGCAGCTAATTGGCACTATTACAGATTAAGGAGCAGGAAAGTGGGGTGCTGCTGAGGGCTCAGTGTAAGCCTGCCTCGATTGCACCTACAGCCAGCCCAGCCCATCTCCCAAGAAATTATGAAAGAATTCAGCTGCAGGATGGAGTCAGTGCCCATCGCTGCAGTATGTCTAGCACAACGCAGGCATCCAGCACAATGAAGAAATAAACAAGCATTGTTTAAACTACTGTGCTATCCTGGGTGGCCTTCATCTGTCCAGACAGAAGGCATCTGACTAAGGAACCAAGAAAATGCCTGGTAAATTAAAAGTGTTTTGCATTGTTCTCTATTTATAGCTAAATATAAAGGCTGAGGGAGGAAATTCCCCAGAGATCAGCACCCGCTGCAGTGAGTTCAGCAGCTGGCATCCCTAGCGCCTCATGCCAGTGCTGTCATGAGCAAAGGTGACTGATGAGCAAGCCAAGATCTCAGGATCGTGAGAACTCTTGAATGGCATCTACAAGCATTTGGGCAGCCGCTGCAGTTGAGAGAGGAGGAGATGATGCTTTGTGCCTCTGTAGCAGGGGACAACCCCTTCCTTCCGTGCTAACTGAAACTTCCGAGAGACCTTCAAAGTCTGAAGTTGGGCACAACGTATTCATATCGCAACCCAGTAGCATATCTCAGCCTCAGAACTCAGAGGGACGCAACTGATTTGGGAACAGAAAGGGACCCTTTAGGGTCATCTTCTCTGCTCTGAGTTTCCACTGGTTTCTAAACTCAGAAAACTTGACAAACTGTGTCTGGAGCATCCTAAAGAACTCTGTTTATGAAGAAAGAAATGAAACCACTTCTGTGTGTGTAGTTATTGCCATAGATCCTTGTCTGTAAGAGTCGGAGAGGCAAATCTGGAATCATTTGAACAGATTTTTGCCTTAAACATACACTTCTATTACATGTTAGTCTACCCAGATGGTGGGTGACAAGGCAGTGTTGATAATGCACTTCAGATCTCCCATCTATCTTCACATTAATGTCTCTTAGCCTTTCTGATAGTATTTTAAGAGCAGAAGAGATCAAATATAAGCATATAGCTATAAAGCTAAAAGCCCACAGAAAAAAAAGGTCCACAAAATTATTCTGCAACATTGGTGCAGAATCTGGATTAGGTCTGAGTGAAACTATCATACTCTCAAGCATTTTGATTCAGTATTTTTGTTGGTTGCATGTGCAAAATGGTGGGGCAGCAAGAGGAGGAAGAACGCCATGTTATTTAGTTTGTCTGTGAAAGACAAAGTGGCTGTGGTTATTTGTCTAAATGTCTTTCACATGGACGAAGCAAGCTCAGGACTCAGACACTGACTCCTTTTATATTCACATGCCGTCACCTGGGCAGCCAGCACTTGGGTGACTACTGTGTCAGCATTTCCCAAACATCAGGGTCCAAGCCCTGGCTTCAAGTTTTGAGGCTGTTCTTGCATGCTGGCGAATGTAGGCTTAAGATTACTTTTCACGCTTGAGAGCTGGCAAAGAGGTTGAGTAGAGAAAGCCAGTGATATTTCTCCAGGGAAGACCTACGCTGCATTTTCATATGCTTTTTGTGAGCCTGGAGAATTACCTTCTTCCCAGAACAGCTGCCACTTCATACACTAGGAAATATTTCTTAATAATTTAACTCAGTTAATGCAGCTTTTATAATAATTGAATGCTATGGCATAGGTATCCACCTGAAAATTATATTCACCATGGGTCCACCATTGTATAGGCTAATTCCTCATTAAAGAAAGGAACTGAAGAAAAGCAAGCGTCAGTGGTTGGTGGTTGTGAGCTGTCAGTGCATAGTGTAAAAAAGCAGCGTTTGTAATTACAGTGCCCGCCCGCACGGCTGGGGAAAGATTGCTGCCACTGTGGACGAGTAGCATTAGTAATATCTCATTTCACACAAAGTGGTGAAGGCTGCTAGCGATAGAGAGGAAAATCCAATTAAAGCCTACGCTCACCTTATTTTTTACGATCAACTGATAGCACATGTTCTGGTCCTCAATACCTACATTGGGTGTATCGATCATCCCATTTGTCCTTGAGGGAGAGCCAGATTTACCGCTGGCTGAAACTAAAGGTTGTGTATCATCTTGTTTGTGCCAAAGGGGAAAACTTGGATCCACTGAAATCATGGAGCAGTTTTGCCCCTGTTTTCAGAGGGGACCAAGATTTCACCCCGTGTCTCTAAATTCCTGCTGGATATATGTGCTTATTGCCACCGTGGATTGGCCTTTCAGAACCTTCAATGATTTAATTCTTCCAGTCCTCCTGCAAGACTAAAATACCTTATTCTCTTTGGACATGGAGGTGGGAATGGAAAGTCTGTAGTGAGCTTTGCGGCAGAAAGCGGAAGGCACCTGTGCCATTACCACCGCTGCCTCCAGTGGTGCCAGACCAAGATCACAAGGATAGCATCGTTACCAACGTGTTGAAGCATTCTTAACAGAAAAACACCTTGCATTAACAATATTGTTTGCTGAGCAGTTTATTATTGCAATCCCGAGCATATTTATGACAAGACCTTCGTTGGGATGATGGTAGAAAGCAGAACTGGTGGGAAACAGCAGGGTCACCAGCCAGGGAAACTCTGCAATAGTGTTAAACCTGCAAAGGCTCACTGTCTCTTGACAGCTTGAGTATGCTGTAATCTACACCTGAATGTTGGAACAGTTCTTGCAATAGACTCTGAGGACTAGAAAAAAGAGAGCAATTAGAGGTAGTGGATCTCAAACAGATGTTGCTGGTCTGAAATTGTTGGTAAGATAGTCTGGCCAGCCTGCTTAAACAGGTGGTCAGGCTGAATTGCCCTGTGCCTTCTCAGTTTAAAAGCTTGGAGTCTATAAATATAGAGGAGAAAACAGTGTATGGATCGCTTCAAAATCATATGATAAAATTAATTACTCTTGTAGCAGAACAATACTTTGCATATCTTATCTGCCACAGTGTAATCAGATTACTTGCATAAGAAACTGAACAATAAAATGGCACAGGCAAGCAGGACCCAGCATCTTGCAGAAAAGAATGCATTATTAGGGCTAGAGCCAAGCATCATGATTATGTCATGGTTTAACCCCAGCCAGCAACTAAGCACCACACAGCTACTCACTCAATTCCCCCCCCACCCAGTGGGATGGGGGAGACAATCAGAAAAAAAACCCTAAAACTCATGGGTTGAGATAAGAACAGTTTAATAGGACAGAAAGGAAGAAAATAATAATGATAATAATAATAAAATTACAATAATAATAAATTGGAATATGGAAAACAAGTGATGCACAATGCAACTCCTCACCACTCGCCAACTGACGTCCAGTCAGCTCCCGAGCAGCGATCCATCTCCCAGGCCACCTGCCCCCCAGTTTATATACTAGACGTGACGTCCCATGGTATGGAATACCTTTTGGCCACTTTGGTTCAGCTGCCCTGGCTGTGTCCCCTCCCAGCTCCTTGTGCCCCTCCAGCCTTCTGGCTGGCTGGGCATGAGAAGCTGGAAAATCCTTGTCTTAGTCTAAACACAACTTAGCAACAACTGAAAACATCAGTGTGTTATCAACATTCTTCGCATACTGAATCCAAAACATAACAGTATACCAGCTACTAGGAGGAAAATTAACTCTACCCCAGCTGAAACCAGGACAGATTATTAATGCTGCCATAAGTTTTGCTGAGCCTAAGAAGAGCTCTGGCTCCAAGAAAACCGGCCATGTCAAGGTTTGTTTGCACTGAGGTAAGAGACTGCTTTGACCTCCACCAGTCCATTTTCTAAGCAGATGCCAGCTGACTCCAGAGAGATTTTCTTTGCCTGGGCTTGGTTCAGTCCTGTTCAGTCATCTCCCTGCCCTGAGAGACCTCACCCTGAGAGGCATTTCTTCCTTTGTCACCTAAATCTGCTCCTGTTGCTATGGTTGTCCCATCGCCTGTTGAGCCGCTTCCATCAGCACGTTCTCCTGCCTCATTCCTTATGCCCTGTGAACTTGCCGTGGCACATTTCTCCCTCTACTGTCCTCGAGGTCAATGTTATATTATGTTAGCAACTTGCCCGGCTCACCGGTCTTTGTCACTGCTCTTCTCCAAGGACCATTAGAAATAATCTGTTCGTTGACAGTGCCATTATGAGCTACTGTGAAATTTATTCTCCTTTTAAAATCAAGAAATAATTTTAATGATAAAAATTCTTTGATCTAAGAGGCTTCCAAAATTAGTGGTTGCAGACCTCTTGTCCGTACTCATAGCAACCCAAACAGGGACAATTGCCAAGGCTGAGCACACAGCAAGCTGCCAAACGGTGCCAAATTTTAAGGCTGCCTCCTTGCAACCCCATGCCAGCTCCCCCAGATGTGTCTCTGCCCACTCCTGGACAGAGTGTTCAGCACAGCCAAGCTAGGGCCTCGTTAATCACCCGCTCAGCTGCTGCATCCTCCTGGATGTAAGGAGCTGCTTCAGCACATCTGATCTGCCCAGGTTTAAAAATTATGTAGAATATCTCTTCATGCCCCTCCTTTCCCCCTATATGCACTTATTCCGTGCTCTATTGAATCAACCTTCCTGCTGGATGTTATTAGGATTTACAGGGTAGCCTTGCTCTTAATATTCTGGGAGATTTGTGCAGCTCTGGAAAGAACAAGGAAAATTGCTTGTTATTGTGGGTGCTATTTTGCAAAAGCCCCTGAAATTGTTGCTCCTGCTGTGCATGCGGCCAAGCTCCTAAGGTCTCCTGAAGTTTGGCAAAACACTCACCCCATCTGCAACCCACAGATGTGTTCAGGTGAATCCATCCCCCATATACACAAGCTGCAAAAAACTGTTCATGGTGAGACAGTTCAGTGTCTACCGGCGATTTAAAGAAGAGTCTTGCTGCAGCTGCTGGTCTTTGATGGAGGGCTTCAAAATGACATCTTGGGTCTCTCCCTCTCTGAGTCCAGAGGGCAGGGCCCTTTTGCTGCTTCAGCCCCAAAGATAAAAATGGACTCTTCCTCTTCCTCATGCTGTCAAAAGGATCCTGCTGGTAGAGAGGCCCTTTAGGCAGCTGTAAGATGCAACCCTGCTTCATGTTCCCTCCAGCCCCAAGCACAGGTCTGGCTGCTGGTGGGGTGAGGAGAAGGGTCTGGCCCCAGAGTGCTGCTGGGGACCAGCGCAGAATTTGTTTCAAATTCTTCCTCTCTCCTCTCCTGCCATTGCAAGCTCTCAAAAGCTCTCAGGCTCCAGGACAAGAAAAAGAATTTAAAGAAACCACTGCTCCTTAGTGGTAACATACACCAAAGGTGCAGGCAGTCTTTTTTCTTTCTAACTGCAGTGAGTGCAATCCCTGTAATTATTTTATTTACATGAAATAGAGCATTTGCTGAGCATGGAGGCTGTGTCTAGGTTGCTGTGATTATCCGGCGCTGATGTCTCCAGCTGAAGCAGGGCCAGCATCACGCTCCTCCAGGTCGATAGGCTTATGCCTGGCCGATATCAATTTGTGCCAGGCTGCTTGGCGCAGGGAGAGCCGATGGCAGTCTGGGCTGGGTTGCCAGGATTGAACCAAGCCAAGAGCCTGCCCTGCTCTGATGCTGTGCTCCGCAGGGCCAGGGCAGCAGCGGAGGGTGCAGGGCTCCTCTGACTTCAGGGGAGGCAAAATGTGGAGAAGAGCCATGTGATGAGAAGGGGAGGCTGCTGAGTGAAACCTCTGTAGAGCACAGAAAAACTCAGGTGATCTCATGGAAATAAAGGTCCAAAAAGCCAAGCACGTGGCAGAAAGGGGATAAACCAGAATTAGCCTCTGTTAGTGTTTTCTGAAAGGGAGCGGGAGGCTGGGTCCCCAGGGTAGGTCGGAGTCGCCTTTCTCCAGGGGGATGCTCTACTCTCTTCCAAAGCCGCCAGAACCCAGCCTGCTGCCCACCCACCCGTGGCTTACACTCTGCTCCGTGTGGGTAGAGAAATTCCTCTGCTTATTTTTAAATCTCCTGGGGCCAAGTAAGAGAGAGCCTGTGTCAGGGAACTCTGCCATTAGATGGGAGATTTCATTAAACGAGCCCTCTCGGGAACGGCACTAACCAGCTGAGTACAAAGAGGAGAAGCCTTAGCAGCCACGGGCTGTGTGTGGGAAGGGATGCCAGCCCTGCCGAGATGAGATTTTTTCTGCCCATAACCAAACAAAAGAGAACAGAAATTCACGTTTACTTCCTAGAGATTTTCTTCCTCCAAACAAATTGCACGTGAGAGGCTTTTCTGCCTCAGCAGCAGGGCTGAGGGTTGTGTCCCCGACTTCTGGAGCAGCACACTCACCCCAGGCAGCCCGACCACACTGTGTGGTGAAATCCAGAGGGTGGACATGGTCCTTTGGGAGGAAAAAAGACCGAACACTGCAAGGATGGGCCTGAGGAAGCCAAAGGAAATGACCTGCCTTGCTGGGAATGCAAGGAAAAAAAGGGAAGAGACAAAAAAGAGCAATTCCAAGCTAAACTGCTGAATTCCTCCTGGGAGGATGCACCTCCCCTGGAGAGCTGGGCCATAAAAAACGTTTTGCTTTTTTCTCTTCCAGAAGGTACTGGCTAACGTTTGCCAGCAGGAAGGCAGCCTCCCAGATAATACCACAGCCTGAATTCGCACGGAGTGGAAGCCCAGCTGGGTGGTTTCCTTTTTCAGCAGATTTCTTTAGCACATGGATATTTTTTCACCACTATCATCATTGTTTAGCAAATGACAGATCTGCTGGAGTGCCTCACAGACAGTTTTGCTTCACTCGGGGCCCAGCTCTGTTTCCCAGAACCGTAGCTGCTAGGGACAGAAAACTCCATTTTCTCCATCTGTTGGGCACAGAAGGACTTCTTTTGCACCCAAGAATATAGTTTTCCAACATTTAATTGCTTTTTTTTTATGAGCCTGGTGTGATGAGGCTGTCCCTGTTCCCCTATGGTCTGCTGTCAACACCTCAGACACATCTGGCTTTGCCTAGCCCTAAAATTTCCAACTCTGGAGAAGTTCCTCAGCCACACATTTGTGCCTTTTCAGCCAGTGCTGCTCTCACCAGGTGCAGTGCTGACATCTTTAAGTTATATCTCTCTAATTCTTTTGCACCCACTAATATTTCAAAGTATTTACTGGACTCTAATATATGAGGGCCACTTGTGGACTGTTGAAATAACAGTATATCTCAGCTCTTTGGTAAAAACTTTCTTCTGTATGTCCCACCTCCATTTCAAAGAAGATGAGGATGCCAGCCCTCTCTTGCAGGTGGTGAAGTTGATGCACAAAGATACCAAAATTACCTTCCTGAAACCACGCGGCCAGGTCCAAAAGCAGAGTCTGAGCCCTTTGAATCCTTTGGCTGTGCTCTGTCCATCTGATGCCTCCCAAGGCCTTGGGGACCTGCTCATTGCTCGTGCTAGACTGCGATACTCCTCATTTCCTTGCTCCATGACGAATGGTGCTAATCTCTGGTGCCACCTTTGCCCATGTCACCCATAAATTTGTCCCGGTACCAAGCCTGCTGTTTGCACAGACCATTCATTAGGGATAAGTAGAGCAGGGAGCAATGAATGTTGCTAATTGCATATAATTATAGATCCCAATTCTCTTCTTATGCTGTATGTGTGTATCTGTTTATAGTGCAATTACACAGTAAATAGGATGCAATTAGAGTGATCTATGCTGAAGGGCTGCACTCATCACTGAGTGCTGAACTGGATGGACTCCAAATAGGGATGCCATCTCCTTTCATTGGAGTTCCCCCAGAATCGAGATCTAGTCAGGTTCTTCAGCTTCAACCCCGACCATTGAAGGTAATTTTCACAAGTTTGTCTTGTTCTGCTGCCCCTGCGGCAAGCAGATGTCTCAGTAAGGCACTGCCTCTGCTAACTATCCCCTTCTCTTTGTTTTCCTTCTCCTGCCGTTCCTTTTCTCTTGGCTTCAGCATATGTACTACTCAGAAACATGTGTCATAGCTTTAGGTCAGAGTCCTACTAAAACAGAATTTTGACAGCAGCCTAAGTAGGTGGTGAGTGATTAGCTGATGCCAGATGCTCACACTGTTCCCCACATGAAATGAGTTTGCAGGTCTTGGTCTGGACAGAAAAAATCCACAGTATGTAGCTGCAGCTACATTGGGAGTCTCAGGGGAGAGAAAGGTGCTTTACTCTCCTGGTGCTGCTTGCTAGAATGGAAGAGGTTATCTGTTTTTTTCAGTGCTTAGCAGAGGGAGTGTAAACTGGTTGGAGCTCCAAAACAGTGCTTCAGTATGAATGTTAGGTAATAAGAAAAAAGTTGGCAGGGAGTGCTGGGAAGGAAGCATTCCCTACTTCTGTCTTTTCTCTCGGTTCAGTGAATAAACAAACCTCAAGTCCCCACAGTTGTCAGTCTGGCACTTTTTACCAGAACTGGCATCTTAAGCAATATAGATGATGTTGGGTCAATAAAGTCTGTGCTAAGAATAGCTGTACAAACATCACTGTGGGCTTTCTATAACATTTACCTATGAGCTTCTCACATCCTATCTACAGAGGTTACTCAAACAGGCACATTGTTTTCTACAACCACTTTTTTGTCTAGCCATGAATACAAAACCTGAATTCAAGTCGGACTTTGGATGCCTCAGAAAAATCTGTCAGACGAACTCTGACTGTGAAACCTTTCTGGCTGTTTCTGAGGTTGGAGAAAACCATGATGCAGTTTGATCAGGTTTTGTTTTCTACTCTGAATTTTTACTGTATGAACAGGTATCTCAGTTTAGTTTCTAGCACAGAGATGTTACTGCTGGCAAACTGAATGGTACTGAGATTTGGAAAGTCACCTATGACAGAAAATAAAAAATCAGATTTCAATAGTTTTCATCCACAGGCTAATGGTTTCACAGAGAAGTTTCTGGGTTGTTAAAGTTTGGGTGCTGGTCTCTTCTGTCAGGTGGCTGGTGGTGGGACAAGAGGAAATGGCCTCAAGTTACAGCAGTGGAGGTTTAGATTGGATATTGGGAAAAAATTCTTTACTGAAAGGGTTGCCAGGCATTGGAACAGACTGCCCAGGGAAGTGGTTGAGTCACCATCCCTGGAGGTGTTCAAAAAGCGCGTAGACAAGGCACTTCAGAACATGGATTAGTGGGCATGGTTGATGGTTGGACTCGATGCTCTTAAAGGTCTTTTCCAACCTAAACGATTCTATGATTCTGTGATTCTGTAAGCTTGAGACTGCTTGGCACAAATTGTTCTTTCATCACGCCCGTGAAGTGGATCAGGAGGAGGATTCTCCAGTTCATAACATCTCTTGAGTCAAAACTAGCCCAGAAGGTCACCCAAAGGAAAGGTCAGAGATTTAGGCAGGCCTATCGCTTACCTCCTTGCGAGGGTTTTCAGGGAAGGTGGAAGTCACACCAATATGGGCCAGAGCATGGGGGAGATGCAGGTATTACTACTTCTTGGGTTACTACATCCATGCTCACTAGGTAAAATGAGTTCTAATTTTCAGGTTTTTCAACTTTATACCTTTAAATGTTGGACAAATAAATCCATGCTTCCTTGAACTTCTCACCATGCACCCAAGAGCTCTGCTCGAGCAACCATCACATCCTTCCCTCTCGTTGCAAATGGGACTGGACAGTGCCATGCTCACTTCTTCATGGTGAACTTGCGGACACTTCCACATTTAATTCTTCCTTCAAAGGAAAGGACTTGGAAAGGAGAGAGGGCCTGGGGTTGCTAGCCCTCATAATGACTGTCAGACTGGTCTGCATTTAGTCTGGTGAGAAAGCAAACTGAAAATGTTTGGCAGGGCATCCATGGGCACAGGAGAATCCAAGACTGAAGCAAAGCAGCTTTTTTGTGAGATGTGTGAGTGGTCTCCACCTTATTTTCCATTGGAAAAAATACCTGAGTGATGGAGCCTTGTCCAAGTCCATTTAAAACCCAGAGATCAGCTGCTAACTGAGGTCTGCTGGGGACACCCTGGCTCAGCCACTTAATCTCTAGAAAAGAGCTGGAATGATGCATAATACCCAGCAGGCATAAATTCAGGATTTGATCACAGATATGAAGGACAAGACTAACACCCATATATTTTCTTAGGCTTGAGCAATCACAGCTTCTGAGAATGAAAACTTAGAAACTCTGGGAGCTTCGAAACACCTGAACTGGAGAATGCACAGGGACCTCTTTGGATCTGCACAAGACTGACCTGAGTCAAGGCTGGCACAGCAGCGTGCCATCTTAATTCACTACCTTCTCAGCCTGTTCCTTCCTGTTCCCATTTGAGAAAGGCTGGTTGATCTCAATCCACCTACCTCAGATGGCTCAGCACAGCTGGAAAGTTCCACCACACAACCTGCTAACCCAAACAAAACTGCCTGACATACTGAGATTACTTGTGAGACTGCTTTTGGCAACTAAATGGCAAACCCCTTCTTGCCCAATGGAAAGATGGTACCTTACCTTCCCCAGGGAAGGTTTCTTTCTTTTATAAGCACTGAATGGCTCTTGATGATCCTTCAAAGATTTGCCTAGCAGGAGAGAAAATAAAAGGCTGTGAAGGCACGTGTTAGAAACTGAGAAAACCTTACTAAAGATACCATGAGAGGGTTCAAAGAGGGGCACTATTGCAGCTCCTGTCATTGTGTATTCAAGAATAGGAACTGGATTATTGTCACATGTTAGACCAAATTTTCTCCTTGAAACTCTCTTGACTGGAGGTTTTCTATCCCCATCCCAGGCTGAGCTGTTGTAGGGAGTGCTGAAGTTCATCTCTACGATATCATGCCTAGAAGAGCTGGGCATAGGCTCCATGGATGTAAAAGATTTATCCGCTTGCCAGCAAATATCTGGTAAGAGGGGTTAGTCATGAAGCCTAAAGCAGCTAATGTCTCTCTTCAAGGAGCTTTTCTTCATTGATTATAGAGAAACCAGCTTTCTTATCCTACTTGTAGTGTCCATGCTGTCATGATTTCAGTGATTCAAGAACTCATCCTCCACTGGAGTGATGCCTTCCCCCTTGCTGCACAGACAGAAAATCATTATCTGATCAGACCCACTTTGTCACATCTCATCAAGACTGGAAATGGCAACCCAGCTATGAAAGAGTTTATTGCTTGTGCCCAGCAGTGCTACTTTCATTCCTGGTGTGTGCCCAACAGCACAGGTGAGCAGGGAGGCTGGAGCAGAGAGGCTCAGTGAAAGAGCTGCAGTATCTCTGTGATGGCATTTTCCTCTGAAAAGAGTTAATTCCCTACCGTGGCATTCCTGATGTGTTTATCTATTTCCTACAAATATTTGAAGAAAACACATATAGAAAAGCTTATCTAGAGAAAATGTCATGCATCTACTTGTGCAGGGCACATTCTCACAGCTATTCCAAAAACCTTGGAGGAGGGTGAGTGATGTGGGTACCATGCTTGCCTGGGAAGAAAAACAATAGCACTCCCACATTCCCACAGTGCAAGTATTTGAAAGTCATTAATCAGCACAGTTAGAGACTGTCCGTGTTTAGACTGTCCCCGCTGATGTGTTTGCAGGACCCATTTGGCAAGCATTTCAAAACAGGGGGAAAAAAAAAAGGATTTAATTTTTTGGCGCTTCACAAATCCAAAAGGAAACTAAATCCTTCCAATAAATGGTTCTTAGAAATTAGCTCGGGCTGCTCTAAGTCCGTTCAGCTTTCTAAACTTATTACGCCAGGGGGTTAGGAAAATGCCTATGAATTTCTCCATTTTGGAGATAACTTAAAAGAGATGGATTTGGCAGAAAGGGCTCAATACAGTCATCCTGAAAGTGAAGTCCAGCGAAGCTGTGTTTGCTAGGAGCCCCCACATTGCGGGTCCCTCGAAAACCGTGCCCTCTCCTTGCACCCCCAGCTTTGGCCCTCCACACAGAACAAGGGCAGCAGCACCTCCACTGCATCACCATCAGAGCAAGCCCCGGACCTGCTTCTCCAGAGGGTGAGAAATGAAGCCCCACGGCTCCGAGGAGCTGCCGTGCCAGGGACTCGCACCCGCGGAGCAAAGCCCCTGTTCAGAAACGGCTGGTGGGAAACTCCCTCCACCCACTCTCTCCTCTTCAAGTTATCTTTTCACAGATTTTTTTCTTTGCCCTGGCACCGGTGCTGGTGATTGATCACATCCCGTGTCTCACATCTTGGCCCTTTGTTTAATTTTAACTTTTTTCAGTGGGCCTAAAAGCAAGTCAAAATTTGCCCCGTACTATAGAGGAAAATGTTTATAAGCACTAGAAATGGAACATTATATGACTATGAGTACTGGCTTAGCACGAATGAGTAACTATAACAGGCATCTTACATCAACCTTGCTTTAGTTAAGCTAAGTGGAATTTAGGTGATGGACAAATACTGGAGGTGAGAGACAGAGATGAGTCAGGACTTTCCGTGAGGAAAAGGTCAAAAGAGCCAGCTTGCTGGCAAGTACCAACACACATACTCTTCACCTTATTTAGAACAAGGCAAGATGGTATGAAGATAGTTAATGTGCTCATCTGGAGTCCGATATTTTGTATTATTGATTAACAATTTAAAAAAGGCGTCTCACGTTGAGGCTGAGTTCCTCTGACCACTGTCCCTGCAGAGGTTCTCACCCTTCCTAAAACCTAATCTGAGTTTAACAGAGGTAAGACTTTCTTCCTTAGCAAGAGTTACCTTTTACGTCTCTGAATGAATCCTTACTTTTGATTATTTCTACATTTCTTTCTTATTTTCATCACACAGCCCCATAGTCCCCATTTGCATCGATTCCCAGCAGACCAGCCCGTGAACTTGCTGCGGAACATCCTCAGCGCGTCGCCCTCTGCTCCTCAGCGTGCTGTGGGATCAGACCGTTAGCTAACCTTCTACTCACCTGTTCCCATGAAAGCCAGTTCTCTTTGAGGTGGCTTACTTGAGCTTTTGTGGCTTTCCAGCTAACGTCTGGGGGTTAACACATCTCTCCTCCTGAATGCCAGCTTCCTTGAGGCAGGAGACAGTCTTTACACGCCGGAGTCTGAGATGAGCACACAGCTGCGTGTTTCTATTCATAAAGACACGGCTGTCTGTCAAAGACAGATAATTGGATATTTATCCATACATTTGCATGATGAATCAGAGGAACTGTCTACCGAAGCAGAGACCCTGCATTTCAGGGGCTAGCTTGGATCCCTTCTTCTGTTAAAATGTCAGCCTCCAGTAGCTTCCCAGAGGGTGACTGTACCCAGAGCAGTTATGGCTGCAGATTCGAGTGAAAAGTTAATTATGAAAAACAAAGAGAACAGAGGAAAGAACTCTGTGCTCTGTCCTTTTGGCATTAGGCAATTACTGCCCATCCCATTTCAGAGGTTTATGCTTTTTTTCATTTAGCAGTGCCTGGCTGATTTCTCCTCGCGTGGAACTTGAGAGCATCGTATACCACAAGTATTTACCTTTTAGCTCAGGAGTCCTGTTTTAAACCTGGTGCTTTGCGACTGTCTCTGGTAGATAAGTTTAATAAATATTTAAATTCTGGAAGAACTTTATACTCTGTGCACTTAATCTTTTTAAATCATGTTGCTGTCAGAATGCCCCTCCCATGAAGTGCTGGTGGCAAAGTGCCTTATCTCCTCTGAAAGCTTTTTTGACTCCCAGCTGTACTCTCTCTTGTTTTTTAGCCAGGCTTTCAAAATGACATACACAAACAACCAGCTGCTAGATATTTATGTGGAACATTAGCCTTGCAATTAAAGGGAGAGAAAAAGAAGCTCTACTTTGGGGTCCTTCAGAGTTTCATTACTGCCTGTTCTGCTCCATCACTGCATTTCTTTGAAAAGTGAACTGCATTAGGGGGCCCAGCTGCAAGCAGGTCCCATTGATCACCAGCTGCCTAAGGAATTATCCATGCTAAGCCAAACGACTAAAGTCATGCTGAAGGTTATGAGTGACTCCCCAGTCCTATCCAGAGCTTCTTCCTTCTGGTCAAACGAACATGGTAAAAAAAATGTCCCGGGCTGTGGGTGCAGCCCATCTACAGACACAGAACCTACACTGTCATCATCATGCTAGCGGGTTGCTTCCCACGTCCTAGGCAGGGAAAGGCTGCAGTGTTGGTGCCTCCTGCTTGGCTCGGACTGATCCATGGACAGGATTTAGCCTGCTAAATTTCAGCTCATGCTGTTGGAAGCACTTTTTAAGCATTTATCTCTCAATCCTAACCAAGTTCTTGTGGGTCCACAAGCAGAGGCAGAAGGAAGGAACTTGGAGGACCAATGACTAGCAATGAAGTGCAGAGCACAGCAAATCCTGTAATCCTGAACCATATGCCAAGCAACTAGGGAAGGCTTTAAAAAAAAACCAAAAAGACTGTAAGGATTAGGATATTTTTCAACGAACTTGTGGTAACCATGTTTGTTGTGATGCTGTGGCCAAGGGATCAAGAGTGAACACATCCCTAGGCAGTGGTGTATATTCTGATTTCAGAGAAAGCTACTGGGAGAAGGAGTGCCACTGCCTTGCTCAATACAGTGTCTCCAGTTGGTGAGCAACCAGAGCCGGGGAGGAAAGGGATCACCAAGTCAGCAGAAGAGCCCAGCCTGCTGTTGTGCATCTGGCATGCAGAACAGATCTCCCATCTCCCACCCAAAGGATGCTTGAAAGGCTCATTAAGCCTTGCGGCTGGCAGGAGTTCACGGCACCCAGCGAGAGTCAGAAATGTAAATGACACATTTCCCTAGGACAAGAAACCTGAGGGTCCATTACCGTTCACTGTGGTCAGCAGCGAAGAGGAGCCAACGCAGAGCTGAGCGTGGGGAAGGAAATGTTTCCCTTCCAGCCTCCCAAGCATTTCACCACCAAAAGCTCACAGCGCTCCCATGGTAATTTTATGATTTCCATTTCACATACGAGGAGAATGAAGGACACTGTGGCACACAGAGTGAAAAATCAGTTTCCTGGTTTCTATTTCTAGCTCTGTGTCTAGCCATTTGTCCGATCTCCAAACCAGATACTTACCCTGACCAACAGCACTCTATTTTATCTCTCTGCAAAATAGGCGTGAAAAAGAGCTGCCCTGTAGGGGGACTATGAATATTCCCTTCACTGCTTTTAAAGCAGTTCTTGATCAGTTTTGAACAACGATGTATATATGAAGATAATTTAATTGTTATTAATTTATACTTTGTAAAGAGAGAGCTCACATGGCAAGTAAATGCAGTCAGGAACCCCCCCACCCGCACTCGAGATCTCACACCCTTTGGTGGGCTGCTCTCTGCCTAGACAGAGAAGCAGCTGGCGTTTGGACTTCGAGAGTTTTGCCACCTGACAGGATTTAATTAAAATCTGCTTCTACACATCAGGGTGGCTTTCCCCACCCCTCCGGCATCAGCCCAGGCCACAGTGCTGGTGGGAGAACTCGCTGTGCATGGCCATGCTGGGGCCAGGTCTTTGGCTTCCCTTTCTCCCTTGGTCCAGGGCCAAGACGTCTCCCCAAATGCTTGACAACCGCTGAGGAGGTTCCTCGCTTGCAGCAAGGCTGGCAGCGCCGGTCGGGCTTCCCTCTGAGCTGTGGATGGACAAACAGTGTTGACAGCACAGCATCAGAAACTGCTGCCTCACGAAAACTGAGATACCTTGCGGGAATACTTTCTGTCAGTTTTTAGAAAAATGTTGACCGCAAGGGTTTCATAAGGACCTTTCTGATTTCATTTTGGGTTGATTTTTGTGAACTACTTTGCTCTCTTTTCAAAGTTTTCAGCTATTAATTCATTTTAATTGTGTGCACATATAACAACACATATGAAAGTTTACTAAGAATGACATGTTACGTTTTTATCTATGCTATGGTATGTCTTTACATTATGGAAACAAAGTATTTTAAAATTTTAAAACGTTACTGTCAATTAAAGGTATTTCTGTGGTTAGACAATGGAACAGCTGGTGTTTGCCTTTCCACAATAAATTTTGAAAATACATTTTGCTCCAACTCAGAAGTCCGGATCTCCAGCTATAGAAGCTTCCTCTGTTCCAGGCAGCTCTGTGTTCAACCCTTTGTCATCAACAGGTGGGGCTTTCAAAAGTGATCTGTGATTATGAGGGTGTGACAAACACAAATCAGGCATCCAAATTCCCACAGGTTTTACTTCTACCTACCTGAGCTACCTTCTTGGCTACAAAACTTTCAGTAACACTTTGTGATGCTTCCACATCCCTGGCCCATTAGTCATTTAGCTGGAGCACGAAGAGTGCACACTCTCCAGATTTGACTTCGGTGAAAAGCTGAAGGAGTTTTTAGCAAGTGAGTTTTGGGACACAAATTGTTCTGTTTGGATTCCCTTCACTTTCTTTCAGAGTCATTATCTCCAATTTGCGTGTGGAAGGCAAAGCTTCTAATCATACACTGCAACGAGTGCATTTTTTATAAATAGCACCAATTGTTCTGCTGGGATGTTCTCATCTGAATCAGCTCCTATTCAGCTTCGCAGTCTGTATCGTCACTGTGCAAGGAGAATATCTTTTACTAACGAAACCCAAGTGGATCGCAAGTGACACAAAGGCTGAGGCACTAGAATGGGATTTGGGAAATTTGGATTCTGCTGCCGGCCAAAAATGGTTTCACCTGCTGTGTTGTCCTGAAGTCACTTCGCTTCCCTGTAATTTGGCCTCTTTGTCACTCTTGAGTCCCTGGTACAAAACCTTCTGGATTAGGGTTGTTGCTACCATGGCCAGTCTCACTGCACATGGAAGCGTTACCGTAAGACAAAAAAATAACAATTTCAGAGCACTCTTTGGTGTGCTCCCCAGCTGTGTCGTCCCCCAGCAGGCGTTCACATCAGGGTCGGTAAGCATCGGCCCTGAAAGATTTGAGTTGTGGGGTGCTTTGCTTCTCACCCTGCAGGAGGGAATGGTCTGTGACCCCTTGCCAATTCTGACTGAAGGGAGAGGGATGATGCTGGGCTGGCAGGAAGCCTTGCCGGTGTGCAGGAGAGGTGGCGACTTTCAAATGGAAGGGTAGAAGGATATGAGAAAGAGGGTCTAACCAGGACTAATCTGGGAGATAATTCAAGACAAGCCGACAGAGGTATTCATATTTGTATTTTGTATTAACATCTTCCCTGCCTACAACCTTCTTCTGATTTAACTAGCTGCATCCTCAGCTGTCAGCTTTCTGCAGAAAAGCCTCACGGCTCCATCCAGGGAAGAGGGGCT
The DNA here is from genome assembly GCF_000737465.1 of Haliaeetus leucocephalus. Classification (NCBI taxonomy): domain Eukaryota; kingdom Metazoa; phylum Chordata; class Aves; order Accipitriformes; family Accipitridae; genus Haliaeetus; species Haliaeetus leucocephalus. The sequence goes on along the minus strand of NW_010973132.1, from coordinate 4,847,388 downwards.
CTGGAAACCCACCCAACTACACACAGGTTGTTACCAGAGGGCAGATCCATGGATCGCCCGTCTCACCCCAGCAGGTCCCCGGAGCGACTCTGGGGAGCCCCAGCTCCCCAGAAAGCCAAACCATCCCTGATGCAACCCAGTGTCGGAGGCTGCGTTTATGTGGCAGTGAATATGTCAGAGAGATGAAATCTCAAGCGCGCTTGGGGCGAGTGATTCACGGGCTGCTCATTTATGAATACAGCTCAGCCAGGAGCGTGTGTTTAATTGCTCAATGTACTGTAACACCCGTCGCTTCCTACATTATCCACTTGCTCCAGCACTAGAGCTGCCACCTTCTCAAAACAGTCATTTCATGAAGTGAATTGCCTTTCTGTGATTATCTTTTAATGCAATTAATATTTTCTCAGCAAATCACAGATCACTCTGCCTCCTCAATATCTAAAGCAATTAATGAGCCCCAGCTGGCAGCCATGGCTGAATGAGTCACTCTGCTGGAGAAATAGATATCACCGTCGCAAATTCTCCCCTTGTGCTGTCATTTGCCAGTTGATATTTTGGACTGAGGGTACTTGTCTGGCATTCCCACGATGGAGCTGGACCAGCCCTCCGAACCTTCCAGGTCAGGAGGCTACGTCTTCAGAGGACTTGGTCCCTTCTCCTGGCCGTCACCTCTGCCCCAGCCGTGGCTGGCAAGAAAACAATGCTGCAGGCTCACTCCTGGCCAAGAAATAGGCGGGGAAGGCGCCTGCTATAAAATCAGAGCCCACTTGACTTCTCTAATAGGGTTTATGAAGTTCAGAGAGCTAATTCATGCTCCGTACTTTATGAAATGAAGGCACTTTTATGGCCACCTTCAAAGAAAACAAACTGGGACATCCCTGGGCAAATTCTGGGTCACTTTTGAAACCTGTATAAGTCAGCCCTGTGTGCCTTTCAGCATGTATGTGACAGGCATGTTTCAGTACATTCCACCATCCCATTCGTCTTACAGCCTGCCACAGTTGGCTTTGCTGTCCGACGTCTGAAAGGTTTTTTTGAACTGTCTGTGATGACGCCTTGGTATCTTCCCTATCTGACAGAGATAATGTGGAAACTTTTACAGTGTACAAACAGTTCAAGTGCCTTCCTGCACTGAGCATTTAAAGCAAAACCAAACAGTACTGAATTTCTTTTGTTGCCATTACCCATCTGATTCTACATGAAGTTTCTTTAAGTCCCCTTTCATCTCTATTGACTGAAGACATGGCTTTGTCATCAGCATGTTTTTGGGTCTTTCTGTTCACTTACTGTCTTTCCAAACAGCAAGAAATGTCATTTGTAGGGGGGGCATCTGAAGGAGATGAAGGCTCCTGGCTTAGCTCAGGAAAGCAGTTGTGTACATATCTCAAGAGAGCTGGAAACCTTTGTACATCTGCAAGAAGCAGACAAGCAAAGTGTTTAAGCCAGCATCAGCAGCAAAGAGGACAGACAGCCCCATATGTTACGGTTGCTGATGAGTGGGATAAACAGAAGCATCAGAATCCCTGGAGGCAGGGGTCAGAATTGGGAATTTGAAACAACACCAAATGGGGCCGTGGCAGGGAGGAGGCAGCAAGGGCAGGACAGGAGAGGAGACTAAGTGTGGCTGGAGAGTTTGGAGAGAGCATCACACAGGCATAAGTAAAGCCTTAGAAGGAAATCCAGCCAGAAGAGGCACGGGTTGCTTGCATGGCAATTTAGCTGGCAAGCAGAGGAAAATCCAGAACTAGAAAAAATTAACAATAGAAAAAACAAAAATCCAAGTGCTGATGGTTCAAATTCCCTTCCTGACTCAGTTTTGTATAATTTTTCTCCTAAAACTGTAGTGTCACCTCTCCAAAGTAAAAATGGAAGAAATGCACATAAAAAGGAGGAGGCAGTGAGCAAGGGGCCCTCAAGATCCACTGAATCACACTGTTTGTGTGTTGAAGCTTTGGTTTCAGTCACGAGAACACTCCAGGTCTGCCAAATTATTGTGTGGCTTTTAGTCTGAAGCTGTTAGCTATCATTTTAGGCAGTAGGCAAAGAAATCCCTCTGGATAGTTTGTAGATTGTGTTTGTAGATGGGATTAGTGGTGAGTCCAGCTATATTAGGGTTTCTCCCACTCAGGAAGCTATCCTACAGACCGTCTCCCTGCCCCATACAAAGCGGAGCTCGGGAGGCCTCGTGATGCTGTTCCCTGGGTGCCTTTATTGCTGCCTATTGAACCAAAGAGGTGTAAGAAAGGCACAGACCGTGCATTAGCCTCCTCCTTTCCCCAGCATTGAACAAGATCCAGCAGAACAATACAGACTATACTTTCCACGTGGCCCTTCCAGTTAATGTTTCTTTGGGGAGGGGAGAAAATCAGCCCACCATTATTATTTATTAACATCTACTGCATGCTAGATCTGAATTTCTGACCTACATTGTGCTTGAGCAAAGAGCTCCTTAAAGGAGACTTTTGCCTAGAGTAAGGACTTCAAGTTTAAGTCTATTCATTATTAATTGCTCTATTTATTTATTCAAAAGCCCTGGTGAAATGGGAATATTAGCTGTTTTCCTTCCTCATGAACTCATTCTCTTGCCTGGTCTCATCTGGCTTTGCACATGTTCTTCCCCAAAGAAAGAAGTCAAAAATTGTGTGTGTTTGTGGAGGGAGAGGGTCAGATTTTTTGCCAGGCAGGTCAGGGTACATTCATTTATTCTTCTCACATGCTGCTTTGTAGAACAACAAGCTGACAGATAGAATGAAATATTAGCTTCATTTCCTGCAGATCTGAATTTTTAAAAAAAAAAAGCCATGGATGGAAGAGACTGAATTTAGAGCAACAAACACCAAAGCTACAGAGACTCTGCCAGTCAAAGAAAATCTTTCACTGTAGTGATTTATTAATTTGGAAGATGCTGTAGAAGATCCTTTTCCATCAAGACTGTTCACCTATAAGCCCATTTGGTTGTTCAAGCTTTGGAGGATGTATCTGTGCCGATCAGTGACACTCTTATATCTTCCCAGCATGTTGTGCTTCCATTGTGTTTTCGGTTTCCTGATAACCCAAAAGAGCAGGAGTCCATAACCTTCCCTTTCGTGCTTTCCTTCACATCATTTGCACCAGACTGGTGTGTCCTACAGCCAAGCCAAGGAGTCAAGGGTGGCAGGGGAAAATGACCCTGCTCTGTGCTGCGGAAAACAGCCCTAGCGAAAGAGCCTCCCAGCTCTGGTGGGACTGGGAGCAAACACTGGGCGGACATCTCTGTGAGTCCAACGCTCCTGCAGAAAGAGCCCCTGCTGTGCTGCCTGCAAGCTGGAGAGAAGAAACGGCTGCTTCTGAGCCAAGGCTTCAGGGACTACTCTGAACGCACATCACAAAATAAAACAGAAAGAGCCCATAAATCCGAAAGACCCCATAAATCCGAAAGACCCCATAAAAACAAAAACCTCTGGGTGCTTTCAGGGAAGAGGGACAAAACCACGTACCTTCATAGAGCTGTATTCAGACCTGCCAGGCACTCAGGTGTGAGTGTTCGGATGAAACATATTGACGTTTGCTATTTTAGACCCTTGACATCCGCAGACATTTCCTGGGACACAAGAACACTGTATTCTTGTACTGCTTAGCATCACCTACAAATCCAGGAAGAGTAAAGAAGCCTTCCTGTGTCTTTGCTTGAGCGGAACTTAATTCATTTTCGAGGCAGACAACCCAGTTGCATGCTGCTGGCTTTCTGACACTTGTGAGGTTGCAGGCATCAATGTCAATAATCCTCATCTCTCTCCTCCAAATGGCTCCTGAAACATCATCCAGCATTTCAGCCCAGCATTACATATGCTTCTTTATTTTGTGTTCAGGAGTGTACAGCTGAGAGTATAGACTTTTATTTGAGTGCACTATATTTCCCCTCCTGTGAAGGTCTAGATATTGCTGCTGCATAATCGCTGCCCCAGGGACAAAGTTATTTTCTTCCTCACGGGGGTTCCCATACTGAGGAAATAAACATGAGGTTTCTGTCCAGAGTCCTTTGCTTTTCTTTTTGGGTGTGTTCTGGCAGCTCAGATGAGAGGAGGTAAGAAAGTGGTCCTCTCCTCACCATGCTGCTGACAGCCTGAACTTCTTTCTTTCCTCTCCCTGCCACGTCCTGCAATGTTCATTGACCCCAAACCCCACCAGCTGCTCCATCAATAAGCCGTTTGCTGCCTGTGGCTCAATGTGTCACCATGTTGTTAGGAAAAAAAGGCAGCCACACATCCCTTTAGTAGGCTGCTTGTTTCAGTGTTTTAACTGCAAGCAACCTAATCCCTGATTAGGTTAAAGGATTATATCCATCACCCAGCGAGAGTGCGAATAAAGATATAATGGCAGGTAATGGCAGTGTAAAGAGGTGCAGACAATAGATAGGGCAATAGATAGGAACTCTATTCTCTGAAAGCAAAGCAGGGGAATAATCTTTCAGGGCTAGATCACAGGTCCAACCATTTGCCTTTTTTGGAGGTAGTTAAGGCAAATGATGTGGTGGGAGCAGGTCTAGCAGGAATTGCAGCAAAATGCCTCCAGGAGAAGAAGGTTTTGGAGGGCTGGCAGCCTGCACGCTTCCCACCTGGGCAGGACCAGAAGCACTGTGTGTGGCGGTGGCAGGCCTCCTCCATGGTGGGAAACAAGAAGGAGCAGCAATCTTCTCTTCTTGTGGGGTTTCCAGTCTTGTTTTGTAGATGTGTCAGTTTGAGCCAATTTAGGGAGATCCAGAGAGGTCTCAGAAGCAGATCCTGGCTTGTTTGGTGTCTAGGCATGGAGCTGGTTCCCTTTCCTAAGCTCCAGGCTTCCTCCCCCAAACCAGTGAGGCTGCCGTGCCTGGGTGTCAGCTCCTGAAAGCTTGCTGAGATACAGCAGGGGACTGTGGAAGGACCAGCTGCCAGCCAGCCAGCACCCCAGCGGCTTGAGCATCACCTTCACAGAGTCTTCTCGGGAAGGATTCAGAGCGCCTCACAAACCTTCACCCATCGCATTGGCCCCACCGCTCTGCAGTGCTGGAGGTAAAAATAACCAGTGCTGACACAGACTGGAACAGAAATGCAAAGAGAGAAAGAGGCTTGGTAAAGGTCAAAGTAGCCACAAGTAGCAGCAAACTCCACACCAGTTCCTTATGGTCTTCAAGGAAGATCCACGCAGCTCCCTGCCTCTCTGCTGAAGCTCCTTTTCCTCCCACCCACCTCCTCCTCACCCCTGCACACCCATACCTTCTCTCACTTCTGCAAACTCAGGTTCTCTCTTGGTCAGTGCGATTTCCCCCTCCACCCAGAAATCCCAGTTGGACCCAGAGTGCAATTACCAGCACAAGGGAATGGGCACTCGCCCAGCCACAGAGCGCGCAAGCTGTAATAAACTGCAAACAGATAAATACAAGAGGTATCATCCATCAGAGCAGACAAGCCCCTAATGTCTGATGCAGGTCTGTGCTTCTATGCTTTTACCCAAACACAGATGGTTAAAACATGTGAAAGTTGGATATGGCACTTCTTCCAGTTCAGACCTATTCTCATTTCTGAGAATAACAGCACTCTGCGTAAGTGTTTGGCTGAACGATTTCCAGCCCATCATTTCTTTTCAGATTGTTTTGCTCCCATACATCACTGTTCGTGACTGCGGATGTGTAACTGGTCAGTAGGCGTTTTTTCGCCTCGCTGATTGTATGCTTGAAATGTTTAAACTGGAGAATAATGACTAGCAGAAGGTGAATATTGAATCTCATGCCTCTGGCATCAACTTCCAGGCAAGTAATAACTCATGCTAGATATAGCAGTTCTCCAAGAGTTGCTATATATTTTCATCACTTATGTTCAAAGATAGAATTCTCGGGCTTTGGGGGTTTTGGTGGGGTTTTTTAGGTTTTTTTTCTGAGGAGTCCACATTTGATTCAGTGGGTTTTAGGTGGAAAGCAGGGGTTTGGAGTTTTCCTCACCACCACTACTGCATGGAGATGTTTGCACTTTCTGCAAACTAAGTCTAGGAACTTTCCAGCTGAAAGTAAATTTCTTTCATGGGGTTTTTAAGAGAAATTTATGAGCTGTTCTCTGTGTGCATGCATGTGAGTATGTGTGTGAACACGCAGGGAAGAAGCCAGTGAGCCGTAGGAGCCGTGGCCCATGTATACATGCAGTGGTCCATGTGCAGTATAGGAAATTTCTGTGTAGGAAAGCAGATGTGATGGGGGCAGGGGAGCTGAGTTTGCTGCACCTCAAATGCCATTTTTCAGCAGTCAGGGGTTTTCAGGACTCGGTGTAGGCTACAGGGAGGTGGGAACCAGGGAGAGGGGTGGTCTGCCCTTGGGGAACATCAGCAGCCCATGGGGATCTGGACCCTGTGGGGGGGAGCGGGGTGATGAAGCCCCTGGAGCAGGATGGGGTTTCCTCCTGTATGGCATTAGCTCCCAGCTCTGCTTCAGCAGCTTTGCCTCTAAGGAGAGGCCGCAGAATTTCCCATAGCAACTTTTTTTTAATAACAGGCAAAAAGATCATCAGCTACCCCTGAAGACACCAAAAGAAGGCCAAGCTGCAGGAGGAGTCTTCACGCTTCACCCACCTCGCCTGTAACTTACTTCTGCTCTCACAACAACCCGTGGCCCAGCTCTGTTCTCTTGTCCCAGTTCCCAGCTCACCCCCTTACACCGCAGTCTGTCAGTGCCACTGTGCGGGGGGAGCAAGCCTGGCTCCCCCGAGGGACGAGAGCCTCTCGCAGCGATCTTCTGCAGCCCCAGTGGGCGAGGAGGAGCGGTCCTGCACTCCAGGACAGCGGTCCAAGCATTGCTGCACGCACCTCCTCTAGGGATGGGGATGTGGAGGAACCGTGCACCTTCCCACCTCAAAGCACCGAGCAGTGAGACACCTCCTTTCACACCTCCTCCATCTCTTGGGCATCCTCCATTTCTTCCACTGTGGATGCTCACCCTTCTTTCAAAGGGAAACGAGGGCCGAGCTCAGTGCTGAGATGTCCAGCGCTACCCTTCCAGCCAAGGGATTGAATTCAAGGGTTTGCTCACCCTCTTTTGGGGGATGCCACCGCTGGCTGGCTTTGCTGAGTTACCACCACGTGGCCCTTAGGGACCAGGAAAGAAGACACCAGGCTATCGATGCCCATTGGGCAAAAACCCTGTTCCCCCAAGCCTGTTTCCTACAGCTGTTCCTGCAGGCAACAGTGGCAGGATGCTGGGTTAAGGGCCAGAATAGCGTGTTAGGTCTGGCTGGTACCGTGAGGAAAATTAGCAGAGTAATTATAACTGCTCGGAGTGAAACAGAGCAGAACATAAACCTCTTTTTGTTCTTCCCTTCTCCTCACATATGTACTTTGCATTTTTACTAAAGACTGACTTATTTTTTAATTGTCTTCTATTTGTTTACTAAGCCTAAAACTCTACAGAAAAAAAAAAATGTGTCATCCAGACAAGACTACAAAGTGCTGCCAGCTGTATTTATAGCCCCCCCACCCTTTGGTGAGATGTTGCTTTGGAACAGTGCTGGCTCTGAAGAAGCTGTTACCTTGCCTAGCAGCTATGAAGGCAAGCTTTATTTTATCTCTGCCCAGAGGTACTGGCACTTGCAGAGGGAGGACAAGTGGCATCCCTGAAGAAGGGTGCTTGCCCCAACCCCCTGCTGTCACTCACACACCCATGTCTTCTCCTTTTTCCCCAGGGAGACATTGTGCAGACACTGAAGGTGCTGGAGCGGCTGCAAGAGCACACGGAAGAGAGGGAGCCTCGAGCAGAGAGTTGTTAGATACAAGGATGCATCTTGCGGTGGCTATTAAGTGCTGCTAGATGAATATATAATGACAAACTTGTCAGAGCTTGATTTATTTTGGTTATCTGCCTGATGCTAAAAACATATACATCTGTTTCTGAAATCACCGCATAGTAAAATGCCACTGCCCCCACCCGTGATCTTAGGGGAAAACTGATTGACTTCAAAAAAGAAACTCAAAAAGGCAGGGCAGAGACCGCGTCTCGCAAATTCTCTCCCCTCTGAGCTGCAGCGGGAGGCGAGGGGGGCAAGGGCACTGGCGAGCAGTCCCTAAGGGTACCCAAGGCCGATGAGATGGTGAGCGTGGGTTGGAGGATATGTTCTTTCCGAAGTCCTAGCCTGTCTGGGGGCCTCCTCTGCATTCAGGTCCTGATGGTAGGGCAGTCAGGGGCTGCCTGGGACCTCTGAGGTTTGGAGGACTAATATCCATTATATTTTATGTGTTGGCTGGGATTGGAAAAACCTCCGTCTAGCTTCCCCAGAGGAAACTTACTGCATCAGCATACAATCTCCCTTTGTCGGGGAGTGAAAATGAAACAGCCCTAGTAGGTCCCTTCTGGGTCATTTCCCTGAGAAAAGCTGGGGGGGAGATTATCTCTTCCAGCTCATTTTTTCTGACGCTTTCTCAGTCTTACTTGAAATTTGGCTTCCCACCTTATCCCTGTGATACTGTCTCACAACCACACATCCAGCGTCCATATGTTCCTAAATCTTCCCTGCTTTAGTGCTGTCGTTTCCAGATGGAGGTTCCTCTTCAATTCAGCTAGCTGCTCCCCCTCCTCCCCTGCTGTCCCGTAGGCTGATGGATGCCATACTGGTGCTTCAGCCGTAGCTTACCCAAGTGTTGTAACTTGGCCTCTCTTCATCTCACCTCCTATATCCATCCCTGAAACGCTTTGCAGCTGCTTTCTAGGCTGAGTCTAGGTTGCCAGCATCCTTCTGGTGCCACATGTCTTGGTATTGAGGCAGCAGCCCTCCTTCTCCCTTCCCTCGCATCAGCGTGGCCTCTGTCCAGAGGGTTTAATGTGGGCAAGTCCAAGGAGGAGGCTCTGAACAGACACTCCTCAGCCCTTCCCACGCTGGGACCGAGAAATGGGACTGCTGTTGGCTGCTGGATCAATGTGACACATAACTGATAAACCCAGTGACTGAAGAGTTTATGAGCAAAGGGCGTTAGCCGGGAAAGAAATCCTTTGTGGACCAGAGGCTGCTCTGTTTGCCTGTGCGTGATCTGCTCAATACCATGAGATCCTGCAGATATATAACTCCTCTGCCACCATCTTAACACTCACAACACACACAGGCAGTTGCTGCTTTGGGCAGAAGGAGCCCAGAGCCTCCCTGCAGCTTGAGGAAGGTGTGTGTTGCTCCCCATGAAGCACTGCCTCTTAATTACCTCTGTTAAAATGACTTAAATGAACCCTGCAGCTTGTAGAGTCTAGAGGCTCCTAAGGATGCTGCGATGCAGACATGATCAGGGAAATATTAAGAGAGCAGCAAGGAAAAACGGCACATTCCTGCTGGAAGGGAGAGAAGAAAACAAAGAAACGGAGCTCTTGGAGGCATCTGAGATGCAGAGGAGAGCCCACCGGCGGTGGGCACACACACACACCCCCCCAGACAGGATCCGTCGCCCATCTGAGGGCACAGCATCTTTGCTCCGGTCAACCCTGCAGGGACAAGGCAGGAGGTGCTGACACCGGGTCGCACCTCTCCACCGCCGGCACCGACACCGCTCTTTGCTCTCAGATGCTACCAGGCGCAGAGCCGGTCACGTCTCGCCGGCGCGGCGGAGGGAGGTGGAATTGGTGTTTTGATGAGTTGCCCCCAAGTGCAGCGAGGACCGCTGCCGGCAGCCATCCTCCTGCAGCACCCTCTCGCTGCTGGCTGCCCAACCAGGGAGTTTTATTTTTTGGATGAATCAAGGCCTGAAAGCTTCAAAGCAACCTAGGAACGCGGTCGTGTCTCATGCAGCGGTTTTAACGGTAGCTGTGTGGGTGAATCCCCTGGACCACTTTGAATATCACAAGAAAGATCTGGAACAGCGAATCATCAAAGGGCTTGTTATATTTCCCGCAAGAATTAATTGTCCGCCGAGAATTCCAGATCAAGAAACCACATTTTGCTTCCACTTCTCCTGTCAGCCGCATGCGAGATCTAACTCATGCTCCGCTCTGAATCTCTGTCGGGTATTGTGAGCCGGCCCCTGTGATGTGCTCCAGCTGCAGAGGATGAAATAGCGCTGGTGTATCTCTTACTTTCCCTTCGGGACGCCGAGGCTTTGTTCTGGCAGCCTTCCCCTTCTGATGAGCAGTCCCGCTGAAGTCAGTCCGACCGCCTGACCGTGGCAGCGATGCTCGTGCAGCTCAGCCCAGCTCAGCAAATGACTCTGAGTTTCTTCAGGCTGAAAACTGCTCAGGACGGGGGTAAAAGGCATTGCTGTTACTGCTGCGGGTATTTTTATGAGTTGCTTCCCGCTAGAGCCCCATCCTCCTCTATTAGTCTCCAGGCCACTGGCAGCAATAAATGCCTCCCCTTTCTTCCACCTTCTGCAAGAGTTTCGCTCAGTAGGAGCAGGGCGAAACTGCTTCTAAATCCCTTTACTGTTCATGAAAGTGGATCACATCAAAGATAACCTTCCCCTCCATTCCCGAGAAGGAAACGGTACCTCCCTGCAGACTGGCTCCACCTTACGGTTCTTTAAATCCTCAAAGAAAGGACCATTTTTTCAGTGCTTTCCAGACAGCGTTTCGCACTTTTCCGCCAGTCCTGATCTGTGGACCCTAAATATCTTCAGTTGCCAGGGCAGAGAGCTGCACAGAGAATTTAGGCGCTGCCTTGATTTAGTTTTCCTTTGCTTCTTTTCAAGGGTCCCACAGGAGCAGACCATGGACTTCCACCTGCCTGCAGACTACAGGCAGGAAGCTAAACCATCCTTGAGTATAACAAATGCTAGTTTGGGTCCTATATTAGGAAGGTCCTTCACACAGCATATCCATGCCTCTGTTTCTCAAAGCACAGGGAACTGTAAAGGCCAAAATTTATTTCCATTTTAATCTCGTCATAATTCCAGTAGGTGACTGTGAAGCAGAAAAAGAATGGCTCTCTTTCCATTATAGAAAGCTGAATAATTCAGACACCTTCTTTAGGCCTCCTCCTCTCTTCCCAAGATAATAATCGTCCCACATTTTAGTGCTGCAACACAACCAGCCACTCAGGACTTCATCGTATTCACTAGGCTTCGTAGTGACAGGAGGAGAAAGCACAGATCCTTTTGCCATTGGAGTGAAAGAGAATTTTACATAATTGCTGGAACGTGAGGCTTGCGATGTAGTTGCGCATTTCTGGCTCCCCTGGAGTATGGGCAGTGGTGGGTACACGCTTGTACGGATATGTGCTCACACATGCCACATTAGGGAGGATGTTTATGCAGCCCAAGACTGGGGACTCAGCTGAAATGGGAAAAAAAAAATCTTGCTGCAGATTTCCTCTGTGATTTTGGCCACATCACTTTGTCTGTGACTCATTCCTCCACCTGCAAAATGTAAAAGCGCTGCCTGCCTGCAGCTGGTGGCTGCAAGAAGCAGCATATGCAATAAGTGTCAAGGACTCGACCATCCCCGTGACGCCGAGTGTTAAAGAATCACTCCTCACCTTGCGTCACTTGTCCCCAAACGCTGCCCTTGCTCCCGCATCAGGCTTTAAACCCGCACGGTCAGAGGTGAACACGGTGGGCTCCAGCCAGGCACCCTGCGCTCTCCGCATCCCTGAAATGGGGAGCCTTGTTCTGAGGGAAGCACGGGTTAATTTAGCTGAGGAGATGAAAGTTTAGGGGCCGCCAAGTTGTAGGTGATCAGAACCAGGTTAAATTTGTAATGGGAGTACAGACTAGAGTCCTTTCCCAATAATTTAGAAACAGGTGATGCCTCCAAGATAAAGTAATTATGAGGAACAAATTATGAGCAAGGGAAAAGTGTCGGTTTAAGAAAAGAGCACGCCTTCCCTAGATATTACAAAAGTTACCATAGCTTTACAGCAACTAAAAAATATTTGTTCCCTTAAGAAAATCCTGACAGAGGGGAGCTCTACAGACAGACAATTTCAGTAATACCTATATAAGGAGTCTGCGAGTACCTGTGCAAATACATAAAAAATGGAAGACGAGGCTCTAAAGGGAGCTGGAAGAGGCAGTGAAAAACCTGTGACTCAACACTATCGAGACAGCTAATGTAGATAAAAATGTTCCGAGAATGAAAGAAATCCTAAAATTGTTATAAATCTTTTATCAGATGAAGTTAATGATATATCTAATATTCCTACAGAAAAAAGAAAAAACAGGAGTAGCTAACAAATATTAATCTTCTGCATTCTGAAAGAAACTAGGTGGCATATTAGTATCCCTTGAGATTAATGCATTATTCTATTCTATTCTACATTAACAACAAAAGTTGTTGAATATCCTTTTCTAGAGATAAATATTTCTAAATCGGGACATCTAGATAACGCTCAAAAGGTTTCTAAAAGCTCTCTGAAGACCTCTCTGGATAGTTAATGTCAATTTTTAACAAAATTTGGGAAAACGGGGAATTACCTGCAAACAGTAAGGGAGCTGTTGTTCCATTAGCACTTTTAAAGTATAAATGGGACAGCAAGAGCAGCGGGAGAGGAAGAGGGAGAGGGAGGGGGAGAAGGACACTGTCCCCAAGCCCATCCCTAAGCCACCAGCCCAGCGCTGGGGAGAGGGATATGAGGAGGAGGCAGAGGCGCACAGGGCTGGGTTGTTATTGCACAGCGGAGGGTACAGAAGAGAGATTACAGATACCATGACGTTGTCTTTGTGTCTGAAGCCATCTGGAGGAGGGAGAATCGTAAATGCACTTTTGTGCTGGAAGAGTGCCCATGGCTAAACTGGCTAAATTATACCGAATCACTGGGACCGGTATTTCTTGCATTGCAAGCTAACTGATAGACCTCAAAGCATTTTCACCAACCAGGAATGGTCAACGTGACGTCCACTATCTCAAGAGGTTTTGTAGAGGTGCATTCCTGACCTGCTGCTCTCCCTTACTCCAGCAGCAATCCAGAAGGGAACCTAAATTTGGTGCCTGCAAACTTCTCAGCTCCCACTGCCTGGAGGCTGGTAAATAATGAAGTCTGTATATTTACACAGGTAAGTTTTGGTTACACTGACAGAGAAAAGACTGCCCTCTGGAAAACAGTATTTCTGATCAGCAGAGTGGGAGCATGTACACAGACAGTGCAATAACGATGGGCTGCCAGAGAGCTGGTACGACCAGAGGGAAAGTGTGGTCCTTAATACACAAGCAGGTGCCCTTGCTGGGTAATTCTGCATGTGTTTGTGCAAGATACTGGCCAGACCCACAATACTGGGAAAGGTGGGCAGCTGAAAAGCCAGCAATTTTTCTGCTGGACCTGCTCTTCAAAAAAGCTCTCCTTGTTTCAAGAGGTTCCTGAGATGAATCTGAAGAAGGCGGATCTTTTTGGGCATTGCATGATCTGAGCCAGTGGGAGAAGCGGTCTGTGTCCTGGGAAGGACATGGACACGGTGACAAGTTGGGATTTTGGTTCTCTATTACCAAGCAAAGTCCAAGCAGCCCACATCAATGTGCAGAGTCGGTGCTGGCTGGAGAGCAGCCCATCCATGCACAAGAACCTCTGGGGACTGGCAGAAATTTGGTGTCACATCTTTTTTCAGCATTAAGACTTCCTCTGGTTTTTGAGACTGGCCACTTCTCAAGCTAGGCGGGGGTCTTTACCCTTCCATGTGACCCTTTTCTTCTCCCAGCCACCCTTCTCACGGGTATCTGACCTTGCACGTTCCCTCATAAACCAGAATGTCTGGACCTGGGCCCACTGGTTAAACCAGAGATAAATACAGGTAAATAGGTTACCCTTGGTTTCAGTCCCTAGCCTAAAACTCCAAACAGGTGAGATTAACCCTTGCCTGCCTCTACCCCACTGTTTGGGTTGAACCCATAGTGACCATCCCCTCTCCTTGCTCAAGGTTTCGTAGGTAGCATATGGCTACTGCAGATTCTGCCACGGAAGAGGCAGAGGTTGTGCACTGAGACATGGGAAAGAAGATGGTACTTTCCCCATTTTTCCATGACGCCGTGAGTACCTTTTGCTAATGGAGGAAGACCCGGACACTTGAAAAGGCTGCATGTAGAGGTATGCTAATGCACTTGCACAGAAAAGAGAAACCCTCAAGTTTCCTAAGCACTGGGAGGGGTGCAAGGAAATCATGTGTGTCTGTGCGGCACTGCCTGAGAAGATGCGTTGCTCTCTTTCATGTATGTGAACACTTCCTATTTCTTTTGATACTTGCTCTTGTCAAGCTCCAAATATAGTTTTTTTCCTTTGAATGCAATTTCCCTGCTCCCTCCTGGGTATGAGGGCTGACTTATCTACCCATTACATCAGCTTCTCCAGGCGGAGAGATAAACAGGCCTAGGGAAAAAGCTTTCTCAGCTTTTGATGGAAAGATTAAATGCAAGCAGTTACTGAACCTAAGGCAGCGCCGGTGCCCAACACGTGAATCTCAGTAAACAATACAAATCCCTCCATTTCAGAGGCTCCAGTAGAGTGAGAAATGTGTCCCACTTAACTGTGGCAATCGGTCTGACCCCCGGGGAGCCGAAGATCAGTCAGTCGCGATGCTCCTTATTCTTTTGCCATAACTATTGCTTGCACGGTCTCTCCTCTCTCAGCAGTTGCTCAGAAAGTTGCCCTTTCTGGGACTACAGAGGAGCAGTCAGTTGGTCCAAGTTGTCTCACAGTGTGGCTGTGATGGGAGACAGTAGTATAAAGCCAGAGAGGATCAAGGCATTGGAAAGAGCAGGTTCAGCTTCTCCATCCAGTGACAGGTGAAGCCAAGTTTGAATAGGGTAAATGAAAAAGCATCATAACAGGAAATCTCCCCCCATCCTGGAAAAGGGCTGGTGAGATTTACCCTGGGAACTGTTAAGTGATAGCACCAGCCACAACTGCAGACCTGCCAGCTCTGCTGTTGGCTGAACCCTTCTGCTTTCCCCTGCACAGACTCTTACATGGTACTGTGGATCAGAATTTGGGTGGTTACACCATGTCTTGGATACCACAGCTGGCAGCAGAAATGCAGAAGTTTAGCAGCCTGGCTCCGGTTTATCCTGCAGGTCCTGGGTGAGCCCTCACTCAGCGATGCCAACTCCATACCAACAAACTCATCACAGCGGCTGAGGCTGTACCTTCCTCTGCCACCCAACCCAGTGCTTCTAACTGCATGGCAGAGAGATGCTTGGCCCTTTTGCAGTTCCCCCATCACCCCTGCAATGTCATCCAGATTTGAGCGATACACACTATACTCTGTTGACAGTGCACATGAAGGCAACCAGCAAGCAGGTAACGCATGCCTGCGTCCTTGGTTTTGGTGATGGTGTTTTCCAGCACAAATGTGTCACTAGGGAGCTGGAAGGACCTGAAGAAGGGAAAACCTGAAACAAACCTCCCTTGAAATGTTGCTCAGAGTGGGAACGTCCAAAGCTTTCAACGGTATTCACTGACATGGCTTTGAGAGGGATTGCAGCTGCTTTGGGGCTACGGAGGTCGGCTTGCTGCTCAGAAAGCGAGAGGAAAGATATCATCCTTCAGTACCAGCGTCTGTGAAATTGTGCTTTAAGATACACACTTATAAAATGGGATGTGTTATGCCACCGCAAGTACCCAGGAAGCCTGTAAATGCATAAACAGTAATGGAAGTGGAATACTTCATTTTCACATCTACTCCAAATCTGCCAGTCTTTGACCCAAACTGGTGTAAATGATAGCATGGGGGTAGCGTCAAAGAGCAGCCTGCCAACGTCTCTTGATCATTCGTTTGATTCAGTCCTTCTAGGTGGCTCAGAAACACACAGAAACGTGCACTCTCTGGCCTTCAAGAAATAGCTTTGCCAAGAACCCAGCAAGCCACGAAGTGGCTTCAGGCTTCAGCTGAAGATCTCCTATGCCCCTTGCTGGAGAAACAGTGCAATAACAGAGCTCTGGACAACAAACTTTGTGAAAACAGTAAAGCCAAGTACTTGATGGCTCTATATCCCCATGGATAAAGGCGTTGCCCAAAGCTCATTTCCAGCAGTAAAAGCTAACAAAGAAAACCGTACAACTTAAAATGTAAAATAGGACAGGCCTGCCATATTTGGGCACTATATGTCTGCTGAAGTACAGTGCATATTCTCCTGTTTTTAAAACCAGAAGGAGCACTATGTTATGATATGATATGATATGATATGATATGATATGATATGATATGATATGATATGATATGATATGATATACCACTAACCTGTGGTACAAGGGAAATCATATCAGATGGTCATAAGGAAGATGGCATAGAAATGACTGTATTATAGTATAAAGGTGCTGAAATTAGCTTCGAAATAACAAGCTGGTGTTCTGATAGCCATTTAGCTGTCAGGTATCTTATTAGCCCTTACTGGGCTCTGCATTGCCACAGGCTGTTCCTATTGCTCGAGTTAGCAAGCTCCAGGCCAGCTCAGGAGTCTCCGCTTGGCACCGTGTGTAATTCTGTGACTGCAGCACGTACATATCCAAACCACCTGAGCAGCTCTTGCGCAGAGCCAACTAATGGCAGAAGAAAGGTAGAGAACTTAGAAAAGTGATTTTGATTTGCTGCCGTTTACATGGAAAAAAGTTAACGGTACATCAACAAGAGCCAGCTTCCCACTTGGGCAGCTGCTGAAGGATCAGCGGTGCTGGGTGGAAAGGGGCTTTACCGGGTTCAGCATTCCCATGCGATGGGATACTTGTATTTCCACACCCTTCCCTCTCCTCTCAGTGTTTTTCCCCCCTCTCCTCCACTCCACATTGTTCTCTCACCGGTACAGGCTGTCCCAGTCCCAAAATACCTTCCTGACAATTCCCTCTTGCTCTGGCTTGGTTTCCATCCTCAGGTAGGTGTCTTGCTTGGAAATGAGCTTGAGCAGGAAAAATAGGGAAAACCCCATATTTAGAGACACAACTTTGTTCACAAATCGATTTCCACCTGCTGATTCACCAAAGGTAAGGAGAAACAACTCCATCCTTTGCGGGAGGAATACTACACTTGCTGTCCTTCAGGTGAAGGAGGAGCTCCAGGGAAAGCCTTGCGAGGTCCCACTCTAAAGCTACTATTCTGCCTGTATAGTCTTCAGGAAGCCTGAAGAAAGCCCAGTTTTGTTTAAAATATCTTTTTTTTTTTTTTTTAATTATTTGGCAAACATGATGGTTGCTGTTTCTCATTTAATGTGTTTCTAATGGAGCATAAAGTGAGTGGACTCATCTTTTTAACGTTCCATTTCCTCCCTTATGCTTTGTCTATTGGTAGTGATGGCAACTGAGTGGCCCAGAGAGAACTGGTAATGAAATTTCTATAGCAGCCCAAAACAAAATTGGTTTTAATCTAGGTCCTGCATAAACAAATAGCTAATTTTCTGACATCCTTTGTTTTAATTCCTGATTTTCCAAAGTAAAAAGCAGCAGCAGCCACACATTTCTGACAACTGCAAGGCCAAAAAAAAAGATTTTTACTCTCAAAAGAGATTTTTGCATTCTATATGAAATTAAAAAAATTTCTAGTTTTATCAAATAATTAAAAAATTAAATAATGAAATAATAAATAATAAAAACTTGCCTCTGGAATAAGCATGTCAAGTAAGAAATTGGAAAGGAGAAAACATGTTTTAAAATGGCACTGACAACCAGCTAGATACAAAGGAAATAACCCCAAAGGAGATGCTTAGAAACTGCCAGAGATGCCTCCTGCATAAATTGTTTTAAATCAGCATGCGTTGATCATGAGAGAGGGACACTTCCAGGATGGGGCGTCCCCAACTCCTTCGGGCAACCTGTTCCAGTGTCTCATCACCCTCATAGTAAAGGACTTTTTTCCCTATATCTAATCTAAAGATCAGACGGGAGAGGCGTCTGCCCTGTCTGGAGACAGCGACGACATGGGCTTTGCTAGGAAGGAGCCAGCCTGCATCCCCGTCCGACGGAGCGGGAAAGAGCAAGAGGCTGGGATGGAGCATCCTCGCAGGCGGCCCGTTGGCAATGCCTCCACGTGAAAAAGTCGCGGTGAGTGAAGCCAACAGGTATATCAGGATCTTCCCGGGAGCCCTGGCTCCGTGGTGGGGATGGAGTTGGATTTCTGGTCCAGGTGGGGACTCTTCAGTTCAGTGACATTGGGGAGCCAACACAGCAAGGAATGCAGGTCCACGAGAAGAGTGCTCAAAACCTTTGGCACCGGCCAGTTTGAAAAAGTGATTCGAAGCCAATAGAGGCTTATATCTGCAAGGGTTTGTGGGTCAGCTTGGGCATTTTCTCAATTCTTCTTTAAAGCATGAAAACCGACACAAACAGGGGAAGTTGCCTAAGTGCCCATACTGGGGAAACAATGAAAGGGAATATACACAATGTACTATCATATTCACAAAGTAAGTAAATTGGGGGGAAAAAACCCCCTCCAACTTATTTTTTCCTCCTACTGGAAGGGCTAGTTATAAAAACATGAGACAAATGATTTTCAGACAAATCTGGATGAAACTGATAGTGGAAATTTAAAATAAAATAAAAACATTCTTAGTAGGAAAATCCACTGAATCTACCCCATACTTTTAAGGCATTTCTTTGCCCACATGTTCTTACAACTGATCAAACCGTGAAAATGCATTTGGGTGAAATTTTTTAAAGTGTTGAAGCTGTTCTAATTTTGAAATGGTAAAAAAAAAAAAAATTCCAAAGCTTTTACTGATTTAATCTTCAGTTTGTATCTATTTTTACGAAATAGTTATTAAAACCACTTTTGACACTTTCTTTTAGCCAAACAGGCTCTTCTTTGATAACCAAGGCATTAACAATGTTACTAGCTAAAGGAAAATAGCATTCAGCCTTTGGGGGAAACTAAAGCTTTCACTGGGCAAAACCATATTTTAGCCCCACCTAAAAATGAAGCTCATGTACTAAGAAAGAGAAGGTAAAGAAAATGAGAAAAGAACCTTTTCTGATTTTTCAAAAAAGTTACTTTTTGAAACACCTTATCCATGCAAGTCTTACCCACGGAAACACTGTTTTCAGCTCAGTGGGACTTTTTTGATGGAGTTCTTCACGTTGAACACTTTTAGTGTTCTTGCTTCCGATACAGTAGTTTGTTTTACTTTAAAAATACCCTGCATCATAGTCATTGTTATTACTTGTTTTATTCATTATAATTACTGGTATTCATGGAAGATGTAGACACTGTAAGATGACCCAGGTGCTGCACAAACACAGAACACAAAAAGGTGGTTCTTGACTTACACACACTGCCATTAGGCAGGAGCGCTAGCAGCCTGCAGAGTTCAGAAAAAAAAAAAGCCAGCCACTGAGCAACCAGAATTAGCTTTAAAATCATGACATTTAAAGTCATAATAAAAAGGTGGGTGCCTTTTATTTACTTCGAGCTTAGGAATCTTTACATATTTTGTACATAAGCGCAAGCTTCCTGCAACCTCTTAGCCAGAGGACAAGAAAGCACTATTTTTAAAATGAAAGCTGAGAAACCCATGTACTCAGAAGCTTTAAGGAAAATACCAAGTGTCATGAGAGTTGGCAACACTGTAGTTCCCTACCACTGTTTTTCTTCAGATCCTGTTTTTAATGCAAAATTAAAGGCCGTTTTCCCCTTACATTCTTCAATACTACAGTTAAGTGCAATGTGTTGCCCGTTAAGTGAATGCTCTTTTTACAAAGCAATTTGATTGTCTTCAATTATGCTATTATCAACAGCCAAGATTAGTAAAAAACTCAAAGGCTTGTAATTATATCCAATATTCTTCTCATTACAGACAATAAGGACTGGACAGTCATTTTGCTTTTTGTTTGTTATTAGCTTCCAGTCACAATCGTTTTCAGACACCGATGCATTAGAACAACATGAAATGGTTTGGACTGCAAAAAAACCCAGGCGAAATATTACTTGCTACAAAAGTCTTTTTTTTCTCTAAGACTTCAAAACCACGCGTAAGTAATTATTCGATGTAGATGAATTTGGTTACTTTAAGTAAAACTTTAATTCAGAGCTAATTTTGATCTACACGTCTCTAACTTGGAAGAGAGAATCCTGAGATTTATAGATCATATTCTCATGATGTAGTGCCCGTAACATAATACGTCAGTGCAGCAGAGAATGGCAGCGGCTCCGCCTGTGAAAATCTGCTGGAACTGTTTGCTTTGCTGCTCTCTGCTCTGGTTGTGCAGTTGAATTAACTTATTTTAATAAAACAGCCTGTTAAGGATTACATCAGCTAGCAGATAACTGTAGCACAGACTGTCTGTAACATACCGTGTAAGCATTTCTGGAAGGGCAACACTCCCGCCCCCCCTGTCCCCCCCAGTAAAATGAAATATTAATAAATGATGTGTGCAGGAGGCATTGCGTCTGGCTGTCTTGAAGTCAAACCGTAAAAGCTGCCTGACAAGGGCCATCCTCCCGCGATGAAGCAAGCAGCAAAGGCGGTTCTCCAGCTTTCCCAAAAGCAGCAGGGAGTAGCTGCAACTCCCTGGTAAGAAGAGCGGGTAGCGGGTTCAGCAAAGGTCGATGAGAAACAAAACTACAACATGCCCTGCAGGACTTGGGCTGGAGTGACGACAGCCTCTCCCAAACTGTGTTCCCCTGCTCAGGAGCTCAGCCTCAAAGGTACTGCGATAGATAAACAACTAGCAGCGGACTGATAAATATCCCCAGGAGAGGATCGGCAGCCGAGGCACAGCAGCATCTGGAACTCCCCGTCATCATCCACAGACGATGCCGTGGACCCTGGGAGGGCGCTGAAAGCCTTCCCAGCTCTCTCCTCAGCAATGTGCTGGTCCCATGGGACAGAGGAGCAGAGGGTACTGGGGTCCTGCCACTTGGGGTGCAGATGGAGGGAAGCAAACGTCGGCGCAGCGGGCTGTCGAACGGCACCCAGCACCGAGCTGGACCCGCAGTCGTGCACGGGGAACGAGCGGGTCGGGCAGGGTCCCGCTATGCCAGCTGCATGGAGGGACCCGCCTTTGGGATACTCACTCAAATTTGGCATATCCTGAACAGATGAAACCCGCGTAGCTGTGTGTAAGAGAAGAATCCTTTTCTCTCCAGTTTAGAAGCCAATGCAAGGATTTTGTACCCCTGGGGTAGGAATAAATTGTGTATTATCAGCATTACAGAAACCTGGTAACTTGGTACTGATGACATTTTAATCAATCCAGAACAGCACGGTTTATATTAATAACGCACCCATTAACTAGATTAAGAACTGGCTCCTTTCAGATCTCAGATCTAAATTGTTGGTGGAGAATCCCCAGCAAACAAAAACGGTGATGTGGCAGGACTTTCTAAGAAGGAGTATTTACATCTAACCTATTCAGGATTTTAATCAGCGGCCAGAAAGTTAAATATAAAACTACTACTGATAAAATTCACAGGTGACACCAAGATTAGCAAACTAGGGAAGAGGAGGTGTTACGCTATCTGATCTGAGAGTGTTTGATGTCAGGAGCATGGGCCTGTTCCCAGAAAGGGGTTTTGCAGGCAGTGCCATGCACGGCGGTGCAGGCACAGGGCATTCCCACGGAGTGACAGAACATCCCCTGGGGAACGGCAGCTTTGGAAAGGGTAAAAGGACAAACAGTTCACGGGGAACTTGCAGTGTCATGACATGACGAAATACTAGGGCGATCCTGAAATCATAGCTGTAAAGAAGAAATTTGTATATATGTGTGTGGTTTTGCTTAGGTGGACCCTAGATTGCCAGGGGCAGTTCAGGCAACCCTATTTTAAATGAGGTGTTGAAAAACTGAGCAGGATTCACAGGAAAGCCAGGAAAACGATATAAGGACTGGCGAAAATGTCTGTTGTTGAGAGGTTTAAAGAGATCAATTTGTTAACTTATCCAGAAAGAAATACTTTGAGTTGACTAGGCTACAGCACAGCTAGTATCTTCCTAAGAAGAAAATATCAAGAATGTATCGAAGTATAAAGAAAAGCAGAAAAAGAACCAGTAGCTAGAAGGCGGATGCAGCCAAATTCATACAGAGAATCCAAGTCCACATTCATAATGAGGAGGGTAAGGACAAAGGGAAAGATAAACTCTTCATCTCTTGATTTCTTCAGATGAGAATTCAGTGTCTTTCTTAAAGACAGCTTTATAGTTACACACAAGTTATTTGGCTCCAGACAGGGTAGCTGCTTGTGATATACAGAAGTGCACATTCCTATGGACTGCCAAAACATGTGACGGATGCCTAGAAACAAACCACCAAGTTTTGAAGTGCTTGTGAGCAGAGACATTCCTCGCTTTCCAGTCTTTGGGCCAGCTACAGAGAGGCCATTTCATATGGAAAAGCAGTTCTGATTATTCATTAAAAACACACCAGCGCAAATTCTCAAACCCCGGTGTTTGAAAAAGGCACTATTTGTATGCGCCTCGTCTGGTCCAAAAGATTTCAGGACTGGTCTTGGGCAGGTGATCTAATCTTTGGGTTTCTGGCTACGGTTTGAGTGCTCATTCCCGCTGCCCTCCCTGCAGCCCGAGATACAGGCATCGATCTGGGTAAAAGGCAATCCACATGCATGCACCAATACTACAATAATTAAGCAGCTTGGATCTTTTTTTTGGTGGGTTATTTTTAACCCAGTTCAGCTCTCTGCTCCAGTTCATGGCCTGCAAACAGCCTTGTCAGCACAGACGGGGCTGGGCAACCATGGCAGCACCCACCCACCACACTGCCTCGGAGGCACGGATGCTGAGGCTGATCCAGTGGTTCATTTTTGCCACGGGAGAGGTCTGGCTTTCCTCCTCTCCCCCGACAGCACGGTCCCACCACCTCCTTTTGCTGGTGTTGGCAATGGCCTGGCTAACTCTCTGCAGGGTTAGCCAGCTAGCTCAGAGAGGGCAGCAGTACCAGCCTAAGGGACCGTACCTGCTGGAGTGGCTCTACCTACCCGCTGCATCACGGCATCTTTATCATCAGACCATGCCCTCAAATTCCCATATAGCTCCACAGGGAGGGCTCCCTGGCTCTGTACGCTGATCCAAACCCCAGGCAGCATCATTCCACCCTCCCCGCTGTCCCTAACAGTGCCTTTTCCTCCTCTCTTTTTAGCACCAGAGCTGCTGTGGCCAGGGGCTGAGGAGGCTCACGTTAGCTCTCGAGACAGGCTCAGCAGATGGTGGCACGGCTGCCACAGTCCGGAGAAGAGAGACAAGGGGAGAAGGTTGCACCCAGAAGTTTCTTGCTTTCCAGTGGAACTCAGCAATGTTTATCTGCCTCCTTGGGGGATGGTTCATCAGGCTTAATCCAGTGACATCTGTAAAATTCACGGAGAGCACTGCACTGCTAAAGCATTCATATTCTTCCACCGATAACGGTGAGAGACTCATGCAGCACAGTGAGGAAAAAGACACAGCACCGCTGGGTAAAGGTCATTGCCGCTTCTATTGTACAGCAGAAATAAACACAAGCTGCAGATCTGCAGAGTTACACGCTCTTCAAAGAGCTCTTCCCCCGCGCCTCTTTCGGGGCCTGTCCCACCCTGCTACAGTCATTTGTAACTATGGGTTTCTGGCCGAGTTTCCTCCTCGGTCATGTAATTTCCTTTTTCTTTTCTTCTGTGGGACATTTTCAGATTTTCAAAGGGAAGAATCTGTATTCCAATCCACCATCCAACAGCCCATCAGTGTGGAAGAGAAATGTCCCTAATTTTGGTGTGGCTTCTTACCAGTGTTTTTAACGTTAAAAGCTGGTTAACAGACTTAACAGCCAGCTAACTTCGCACTAATTGAGAGCATCAGCACGATGGTCCTGCAGATTTGAATCTTCTCTGTGTGCAGGAAAGGTGTTGCCTGGGTAATGGCAGTAGGATTTTCCTTTCAGCTTGCAACCGAGTGACCTTTCCTGGAGGAAGAAGCAGTCTGGCCCCAAGCAACTCGTTCCTCGAAGCCTGGGAAGCAGACGCCAGCCTCTTGGTATTGATGTGGTTACGTAGGATGCTGACAATCTTAAACGCGAGAATATTCAGTAACGTGACAGCTGCTGCGCACATTGGCTTGCAGAAGAACCCGGAGGCTTTTCTACCTTTCCTTGGGCACCCTGTCTTAAACAGCCAGGCATCCCCAGCGGAGGCAGTCCCCCACCACACCACCTCCAGCACAGGTCCTGCCTTCCCCCCCTCTTTGCAGTGTTGCCCCCGAGCCACCGGGCATTTTTAGGGAATGACATGCTCATTGCGCAAAATACATCCAGTCACTTCTGCTGCAGGGGTCGGACTTTGCAGCTGAGGGAGGTACCTGCTGACTCCCAGCATCTGGAGCTCTGAAGACCATTTCAGCGTAGCTGTTGACAAGCTGGATTCTGTTCTATTCACTTTAGCACGCATTATTTTTTATACCATTGGCTAAAATCTCAGCGTCAGTAGAAGAACCCTTTTGCCTCTCCAGGAGAATATCCAGCATTTCATGCAGGAAGAGATTTGACAGTCTAATACTGGAAAGTTGACACTTAATTACCTCATTCCTAACTGATGTTGCCATTTGTAAAGTTTTTTCTGAAAGCTCGGCAGTCAGAGGGGAATTGCTGTGGGTGATGGAGTGGGAGCTGAACTCAAGAAAAAAGTGCTGAAGCACTCATTAAAAAAAAAATTAATCCGATGTCTTCTTAATAAGTGAGGAGTTGGTTTGCTGAGGAAGGAGGAGCCCTTCCAAGCCCAAAGGTAAGATTTTAGCAGAGAGAGTATAAGTCTGCACCGTGTTCCTTCTGTAATTAGTTTCTAGACAGAAAAGACACAAAATCTTCTTCACAGGGATTTTATTGCCTGATGTGGTGGGTTGACCCTGGCTGGACACCAGGTGCCCACCAAAGCCGCTCTACCACTCTGCCTCCTCAGCTGGACAGGGCAGAGAAAATATAACAAAAGGCTCGTGGGTCAAGATAAGGACAGGGAGAGATCACTCCCCAATTACCCTCACAGGCAAAACAGACACGACTTGGGAAATTAGTTTAATTTCTTACCAAATCAAATCAGAGTAGGATAATGAGAAATAAAAACCAAATCTTAAAACACCTTCCTTCCACCCCTCCCTTCTTCCTGGGCTTAACTTTACTCCCAATTTTTTCTACCTCCTCCCCCCAGCAGCACAAGGGGATGGAGAATGGGGGTTGGGGTCAGTTTGTCACACGTTGTCTTCGCCGCTCCTTCCTCCTCAGGGGGAGGAGGACTCCGCACTCTTCCCCTGCTCCAGCGTGGGGTCCCTCCCACGGGACACAGTTCTCCACGAACTTCTCCAATGTGGGTCCTTCCCACAGGCTGCAGTTCTTCACAAACTGCTCCAGCGTGGGTCCCTTCCCCGGGCTGCAGTCCTTCAGGCACAGACTGCTCCAGTGTGGGTCCCCCATGGGGTCACAAGTCCTGCCAGAAAACCTGCCCCAGCATGGGCTTCCCACGGGGTCACAGCCTCCTTTGGGCATCCCCCTGCTCCGGCGTGGGGTCCTCCCCGGGCTGCAGGTGGAGATCTCCCCTGTGGACCTCCCTGGGCTGCAGGGGGACAGCCTGCCTCACCGTGGTCTTCCCCACGGGCTGCAGGGGAATCTCTGCTCCGGCGCCTGGAGCATCTCCTCCCCCTCCTTCTGCACTGACCTGGGGGTCTGTTTCTCTCACCTATTCTCACTCCTCTCTTCTGGCTGGTGTTGCACAGTTGGTTTTTCCCCCTTCTTAAATACATTATCCCAGAGGCGCTACCACCATCGCTGATGAGCTCAGCCTTGCCCAGCAGCAGGTCCCTCTTGCAGCCGGCTGGCATTGGCTCTATCAGACGTGGGGGAAGCCTCTGGCAGCTTCTCACAGAAACCACCCCTGTAGCCCCCCCCGCTACCAAAACCTTGCCATGCAAACCCAATACACCTGACTATTAAACGTATAGAGACAACAGGCACACATTAAGACAAGGCAACTCCCTCCCAATAAATTAGCATGCCTGTGTTTGCAAGGAGACATAATAGCTGTTATTTATATTGTACTTACATATTTAATTTTCATTATAAATAAAAGCTTTATGCCTCCCTTTGAGCCTGCCCTTACAGCCTTAGACTATAACAGCTACAACAAAACTATTACTCCAAATTAGCATGGCATTCAGTGTGCATTTGTATTACTTCCATGATTTTTATTGTTTTTTTAATTATTATTTTTTCTCCCGGTTCATTCATCAATCATATTTACAAGCCCATTGTCGTATTTGCTGCCAGTTTAGCGTTCTCACACATTTCAGCACACAGAGAGAAACTGCAAACTAGGGCAGCTCTATTAGGATCTCTAATATTTCTGAGGAGTCTGAAGGTGCTGACAGCTTATGGTATGTCTTTCCCAGGCAAGTGCAAGTGCCTCAAAGTCCATCTATCCGCGATTACTGGAAGGGGTAAAATTACACAGCATGCTTACCCTCGGAGTAGGAATCCTCTCCCCAGAGGTTAGAAATGGGGCACAACAAGCATACCACAGCTGGAGATCTGACGAATGATACTCATTTGAACTTCCGAATAATCATCTGTGCCACACCGGCTGCCTTTGCAAAGCCAGCTTGTTTTGAACCCGAGTTGATTACCTTCCTTGCTGTCTTGCCAGGCAAATTATCTTTTGCCAACTTAAGTGATACACCAAGACCTGATCCTGAAGTCCTGCCACCCCCCAAACTCTCGGCGACGGCAGTGGAAGCAGCTCCAGGATGGCAGAAGTGGGCCTCTACCTTGCTTGGGCTATGTCCTTTTTTACTTTGTGCGGTCACCGATTTTTCTCAGCTCCACACCATCCTTTTATAGTAGGCACCTCAGGGTGGAGGACGTTAGGAAAGAATTTTATTTCTTGGGACTGCAGAAAAGGGTATTTCTCAGGGCTGCAGAAAAAGGGAAGCGGTTCCAAGTATCCAGGCATGCACATTGTCACCACAGCCCTGTTCGCATACAAGCCCATTGTCGACCAAAGGAACTGGAAAATTATGGCTATTTATCCATCCCTCTCTTTACCCCCTGCTGCGCCTCTTTTGGCAAAGCAGCTAAACAGTTTGCATTGTTTCAAATTTAATGCCTGCAGATGGTTTTATTTAGAATTTGTTTTATTGGTGAGACAGGCTTCCTCTGTTTATTAAATTGTGCCTACTTTTGTCATCCGTCATGTTGCCCGTAATTTCTGCACAGCGCTGGAGGGTAGGGTTTCTTGTTGTTGCCGTTGGGTGGGTTGTTTGGTTTTGCTTTTTTTTTTCTTTGGGGGGGGGGAGCTGTTGTAATCTGAAATACGACCGAGCTCTGAGCTCCAGGGAAACCCCGCTTCTTCACATTCCCTATTTTTTTTTTGGCTCGCAGAAGGGCATGAGGCTCCGAACGGGCGATAAGAGGCGCGCACCGGCGGGGACAGGGGGGGTGTCCCCCCCCACCGGGGCCGCTCAGACTCGTCCCCCGGCCGCTGAAGGAGCCCCCGGGCCGGGGTAGGGGTGGGGGGGGTGCAGGTCTCACCCCACTCTCCCCGTTCCCCCCCCACCAAGAGGCA